>NW_026267323.1:7413-7856 GCF_000697945.3 Frankliniella occidentalis | reverse complement strand
ACAGAGGCTGTAAGAGGCTGTGTAAAAGCCTTTCTGTAAAAGGCTGTCTGTAAAAGGCCGTCTGTAAGAAGCTGCCTGTAAAAGGCTCGCTGTAAAATGTGGTATCTGTAAAACGGTTTCTGTAACAGGCTATCTGTAGGAGGCTGTCTGTAAAAGGCTGTCTATAAAAGACTGTGTGTAAAAGAATGTCTGTAAGGGGCTGTCTGTAAAAGCCTGTCTATAAAAGAATGTCTGTGAAGGGCTATCTGTGAGAGGATGTCTGTAAAAGGCTGTCTGTAAAAAGCTGGGTGTCTGTAACACATTGTCTGTAAAAGGGTTTCTGTAACAGGCTGTCTATAAGAGGCTGTCTGTAAAAGGCTGTGTGTAAAAGGCTTTCTGTAAAAGGCTGTCTGTAAAAGAATGTCTGTAAAGGGCTGTCTGTAAAAGGCTGTCTGTAAAAGGCT
>NW_026267323.1:2215-2518 GCF_000697945.3 Frankliniella occidentalis | reverse complement strand
AACCAAAGCAGAGGATACAAAGCAAACAATGAAATAGGCCCTGCAACAAGCACACATGCAAAAAACCGCTATTATAGATTCTCGAGTTAAAAAAAAAACTTCTCTGTCATCTTCAAACATAAACTTACAATCTAACAAGGAAAATTAAATTTAACTTATAAGAATTTAATTATGTTACATTCTAAAATTACTGACTACAAAAACTGACGTTTTTCTAAAATTTTTAACAATAACATCAGTTACTATGGTAATGTATCTTATGAGATGTAAAGTGTGCCACCCAATATTGTCTATCATTAGATT
>NW_026267323.1:1476-2000 GCF_000697945.3 Frankliniella occidentalis | reverse complement strand
GTGTCATCACAGAATTATTCAAATTGCTAAAGACGATATTATTGATGGATCACAGTAAGTCAAGTTTCAGTTCATTAAATTAATCTGAACACATTTATACAAAGTGTTCAATGTGTACAACTAATGAAGGTACTTTATTTCTAGGGATGGGCACTTTATGCGAGCGCATAAAACGCATAATTTTGTAAAATGCTCAGAATGAAAAAATATGAACAGATCTGAGTTTGGGCTGCTTAGAAGAACTCATTTCTGGGTCGCATAAAAACGCATAATTTGCCGTTTCTCGCACTTCTCGCATAATGACCGCATAACTCGCATTTTAAGCGCATAATCTGACAAAAACAACTTAATTTTCAGTCGGTTTTTCACATTTTACCATATATTTACGCTGTGTTTCAAAATCGAAGGCTACGGCAAGAGTCGAGGTACATTTTTAATCTTGGTTGTTAAATATTTGGACTAAATTTTCATAAATAAATTTGTTTTATTGCATAATTTTGCATTTTTTCCGTCTTTTTCGCAGA
>NW_026267323.1:0-1426 GCF_000697945.3 Frankliniella occidentalis | reverse complement strand
AAGCTATCTGTGACAATAATTACAGACGTTACAGACAAGTTACAGACAGGTTACAGACAAGCTACAGAGGCCAATGAAAAATTTAAAAACGAACCAGCAACACCTGTGGTTTGAGTTGCCACATAATGTTATTAAAATATATACTGTTCTGTACACTTTGCACACCCTATCGTCGATTCTTTAGTATGAAGTAGACATGACTGCGCACGCAATGCTTTGTGCCGTGTGCAACGAATGATACCGCCGGCTGCATAGGCAACCCACCACCTCGCACAGCGCCGCGCTGGTAAAGAACACAGTGAACATCGAGCCAAGCATCAAAGGAGCGAATAGCGGCTGATGCTTGCAAGGCCACACCTCGGCCTTCTCTGTTGTAACTTTTTTGTAAGTGATTCCTACAAAACGAGACCAAATAACATCACAAAACAATGTGAGTCCTATACAATCAAACAATGGCACACCAACAATTATTTCGAGTCGAATGCTGCAACTGACGCAGAGTTAAGTATGTCGAGGATGTGACGTTGATTGCAGCGACGGCGCAGGCGGCGCTTATACGTCCAGGTTGAACACCAGCACGAGGAGCAGGTCGGAGAAGTTTACGTTCACCACGTGCACCGCAGGTCGGGGACGACGACGCTGACATTGAGGTCTGCAAGGCCGGCGGCGGGCGAACTGCAGCGGCGTCGACAAACACATCCAAGTTGAGCAGCAGCACGAACAGCAGGTTGGGAAAGTCCACCTACACCACAAGCACCGCAGGTCGGGAGCCACAACGCGGACTTTGAGGTCGGTGCAACCTGCGGCGGGCGAACTGCAACGGCGGGGCCAAACTCATCCATGTTGAGCGCCAGAATGAGTAGGATGTCGGGAACGTCCGCCTGCACCACGTGCACTGCAGGTCGAGGACGACGACGCTGACGGTGAGGTCGGCAAGGCGGACGGCGGGCAAACTGCAGCGACGGCGCTAAAAACGTCCATGTTGAGCGCCAGCATTAACAGTACGTCGGAAAAGTCCACCTACACCACGTGGACAGCAGTTCGCGGACAACGACGCTGACATTGAGGTCGGCGAGGCCCGCATCGTCCGAACTGCAACGCGGCGCTAAACATATCCAGGTTGAGCGCCATCATGAGCAACATGTTGGGGAAATCGGCTTACACCACATGCACCGGAGGTCGGGGGAGACAATGCTGACGTTGAGGTCAGTGCCGCCAGCGGAGGGCGAACTGCAGAGGCTGCGCAAAACATGTCCAAGTTGAGCGGCAGCATGAGCACCATGTCGAGAACATCCACCTGCACCACGTACACCGTAGATAGGTGACGACGACGCTGACGTTGAGGTCCGCGAGGCCCGCAGCAGGCGAACTTCAGCGCGGCGCAAAACACAACCAGGTTGAGCGCCAGCAACAACAGCAGATTGGG
>NW_026267322.1:469911-470407 GCF_000697945.3 Frankliniella occidentalis | reverse complement strand
CGCCAGCCAATGGCGTCGCGCGGGGCGGGGCCTGCCGACGACGGCGACCCGCTGGAGGGGAGCTGGAGGAGCCCGGAGCTGGGCGCGGAGCTCGCCGAGGAAGGGCTCGGAGCGACTCAGGTGCGCGTCGGGGCGGGCAGGACAAGGCCGGCGACGCAACGGCGACGCCAAACCCCAAGACGATCTGCGAGCCGTTGTGTGACAGTGGGACCTGCACCGGCCGTGACCTCTGTTATTTTCTATTTTAACGCCCCTGCGAATACCAAAATTTGCAAATATCGACAGCCGCTTAGTGAGATCTTGTTCAAATTTTGGTATTCGTCCCAGGGCAAGTCAATAATTGTTCGACCTTATTCTTTTGTCAGGGACGGCCACGAGGTTGGTGCCCGCAAATCGCACAAAAACACGACTTGATTCCTCATTACCAGACAAGGAAGGGGACTTTTAGCTGCACCCAAAAAAAAAAAAAAAAAAGAAAACTTTATTTTCAACGAAA
>NW_026267322.1:465968-467416 GCF_000697945.3 Frankliniella occidentalis | reverse complement strand
GAGAGAGAGAGAGAGAGAGAGAGAGAGAGAGAGAGAGAGAGAGAGAGAGAGGCGTGTATGGTTGGGGAGAGGGAGAACCGATGAAAACCGTAGGCCTCCCTTGCATGCATGCGCTCTGCGCTGACTGACTGGAGCTATTCTCATGCGGAATGGAAAACAGGGCTGGTGGGGTGGTGGTGAGGAGCGGCAGAGGGGGTGGTTGGGGGCTGCGAGGGCGGGAGTGGTGGCGTAAGGCAGGGGGTGCAGGCGGCGTCAGGCGGCGTCCGGGGGGTGCATGGGGGACGCGGGGTGCGGCAGTGGCGATCCCCTCCTCGGCAGCATCAGCATCGTGATGAAACAATGCTCGAGCCCAATAGCGCGCTTTTGCGGGCGCAAAACCGTAGCACGTAATCGTGCCAGCTTTCGCATTGTTAATTTGTTTTTCTCATTAAATTTTGTTCTTTTCAGTACAACAAAAGCGTGTGCCTGCAACAGAATTTAGTATTTCTCTTATGCCCGCACACACTTTTTTTGTTGCACTATGCTATTTTTCCACGTTTGCGGCCCTTTTGCCCACTTTCCTTTAGGTTTCTTTCTGTATGGAGGAAATAAATGGAGCTCCGAGACTTTCGTTTGCGTGGCGCGGAATTGGGTTCGGATCCAAACCACGCCATATTGCTGTTAGTTGTTTTGCCTATTTCCTGCGATATGTCGACTCATATCATTCGTTCTGATCGCTTGCGCCTTGCGCCCCCCATTCGGCTTGCTTGGTTTGAGCCGATTTGTGTAGAACGAAAAAACTAACAATGTCCTTGCTCATTTCATCATCCTCAACCTCAAATAGAACAAGAAACCTGAGATCCCAACCGGGCATTATCTGATTGACGGAAGAAGTTGGCCGAGTGAACTGTTTGTGGCACAATGGCGGTCAAATGGGCCAAGCGCTGATGGGGTTAATGGCGGGCTCTCTAATTCCGATAAGTACCAAAAACTCCGTCGGCTCCCGCGCCGCCGCCGGCGATATCCGATCGAGGTGCGGCTGAGGAGCAGCCCGAGGAGGCCTCCTAAAGAGGAGGCAAATCTCATTCCTGACCGGGCGCTTCGCGGCCGCCGCAGGACCGAGCAGAGAGGAGGCGTGATGCGGAAAGGCGGGGAGTGGGGAGGCGGGCGCCGCGAGCACGAGTAGTGGGAGGGGGGCGCGCAGGCGCGGGCGGGGCGAGCCAGGCGAGCGGACGGCGAGCAGGCCGACGGCCATGGGGGGTGAGTGTGGCGCGCTCCCCTCCGCACCGACACCGGCGCCCCCGCTACGGCCGGACTAGAGTCCCCCGGACCGGCCGCTCCCCGCCGCGCTTCCAACGCAGACAGGTTTTTGCTTTAATGCCGCGGTGGCGTCGCTCTCTTCATCCTTTGTCGCGCCTGACGCTCCGGATAATCACCGCAGCATCGCCTGACTCTCTCTCTCTCTCTCT
>NW_026267322.1:465040-465403 GCF_000697945.3 Frankliniella occidentalis | reverse complement strand
CCCCATCTTATTTTTGGTTTTGAAGGTAGTATATGTATCAGATCAGACGCCGCAGTGTTGTGGGATTGAATATCTTCTTCTGGCTGCATGGCGTACACTGTAAATTGCTTGCGAACAATAGGTTCGTAATGCAAACGAAAACGTTCGTAGCTTACGAAGGATTTTGAAGCTTTGTATTACGAACTAATTGTTTGTAAGCTTACAAACAAATTGTTCGTAATGCAAACCGATTGTTCGTAAGACCCTGGCTAGCCTTACAAACAATCGCTTTGCAATACAAACAATTTCTTTGCAATACAAAGAACGAAAATTATTCGTAACGTTGCAAAGTATTTAGTTCGTAAGCTTTTTACAGTGTAGCGC
>NW_026267322.1:461927-464149 GCF_000697945.3 Frankliniella occidentalis | reverse complement strand
AGCAGTTGCACACTTCTTTCAAGTGTTATGCAGCCACACACTTTACTTTTTCGCTGTAATGAGCACTATAACAGGAAGCTGCTACCAGAAAAATCGCTTTCTTCTTTTAAGTATAGTTACTTGTGGAGTTGCAATTTTTCATTGGAATAAGATTATTTCTTCGAATAAGAAAATTGGTCAAGTGCAAAGATTATTTACAAGTATATTTCCTTTACTTGAATAACATTTTTGAATACGCCTTATTGAAAAGTTGTACTTGTGCAAACCCGAGTGCATATATACATGAACCAAGAATGGATTTTTCTGGGTGTGATGCACCAAATAGCAACGTTTTTGAGCCTAGCAGGCGAGATACAAATCTGAAAACTGTATACTTTTGCCCTTGGGTCGAAAACCACACCGCCATAGTCTTGGCTCCTTTGCATTGCACCTTGTTAGTAGGACGCGCAGCATCGGCGTGATGTTTCGTGTTCCGTGGTCTTTTGTCTCAGAGAGAGGGCGAGAGAGAGAGGCGCAAGACCGAGGACTCTCGCGCAACCAGCACGGCGCGGCGCTCTTCACGTCGCGGGCGCCCTGGCGACTCCCCGGCACAGTAGTCAGCAGCTCCGCTGCAGGGACACAATGCCGCTTGCGAGGGGCACGGGAGGAGCGCCCCTGCCTTCAGTTTGGGGGGGGGGGGGCAACAAAAGACCGCTGATGAACGTAGAACTTTGGGACCGGGACAAACGCAGCGGTACAACGGGGCACAACGCTACAGAGCCCCACGGCGTAAAGGGCACCACCGCGGACCAGTGGCCGACATCGCCAAATGTTGTTCGATGATTATCGCCGACACTCTAAATGGAAAAATAAAGACAGTTTTGTATTCAGCGAAGATGCGTTCTTAATCATATCTAATAGATGCAACTTTGCATCTGGAAAGTTACAATTTGTAATCTACAGATAACTTTTATTGAGTTTTAGTTTATAGACAAATTTGTATTTATTTGAGATGTGCTTAAGAACGCATTCATCCTTCCAAAAATTGTCCTTTCCCATTTAGAGAAGATGTGGCTGGGAACCATTGCTATGCGTTACATTCGCAAACGTTCTCTTCGCCAATGTCTTTCTACAAAACGATATCTAAAGGAAATAATATTAGAAATTGTGACAAGCTTACTACGCTGGGATTGTTGATTGGAAAGCTCACATAATGGGTGCTGAAAAGGCGTCGCCATTTACGGGCCAAAGGAAGAGGTGACCATTACAGAACGCGACAGAACGTTCCAACAAAAATATCATCGCTGGATATAATACTGTATACATGGAAAGCGATAAAAGGGCGAGGGAAGGCAAGAAGTATAAGGGAGGCACCTTGTTTGCCTCTTACTCTTATTTTTCTCTTTCTCTCTTCCTATGTACTCTCACTTCCACATATCTTCTTCGCCGGGCGGGGGTGAATGTGAGCGCGAAAATGGCAGGCAGAAATCCGAAATCCGCATCCTCAGCCACCCCGCCGCAGCATTTCAAAACGACTCGTGCATAGACACCACCTCCTATGGCTCGCTCCCTCTGCGGGGCCGAGCCAGCCCCCAACATCACCGGTGCGAATGCATATCCAGCGCCCCCACCCACTCGCATCCGCCGCTTTCGCAGATTATACACCGCACACTGTGATATAAAATGCATCTCGCTGAGCCGCGCTGTGCGCCCGCTGGTCTAGAGAATACATCCGACTGTAGTACAGTACCTCTCTATAATTCTATAAACAACTGATGAGGAGAGGATGCACCTGCCAGGCTCTCTCTGGTCGTCACGAGAGTCGCAGAGCTTTTGCGATCTCTCTTCCACCAAAGCGAGAATACCCACTTTACGAGTGAAAAAGCGCATGCCTACCTGAAAGGACTTAATTTTCCATAGAAAGGTGAGTTTTTGTGCGCATCTCAAACGGACGCAAATTCAAATCTAGCACAAGTTAGCATTCAATACTATACAATATTTTTTTCGTCCATCAGTAGGATGTTGATTTGTCCCTCACCAGATTCAAATTTGCATCCGGTTATTGAAATGTGTACAAAAATGCATCATCCTATGGACAGTTAAAGTCTTTTTCAGATTTTGTGTGTAGTTTTCAAGTTTGACGGGAAATATTCCTTGAAGCGTGTCGTAAAAGAAAAAAACTCACAATTGCAAAATTACAAGCACATTGTTTGTATCGACTTGAAGATGACCGACGAGCAAGT
>NW_026267322.1:460665-461818 GCF_000697945.3 Frankliniella occidentalis | reverse complement strand
GGGGGGGTCCGAGCAACAATGTGGCACGACACACCTATCACGGTGCGGGAAATGGCAGTGATTCGGCCGCCGCCGCCGTACGCAGGAGGGGTAAGTGAGGCGCGGGAGTAGGGGAGTGAGGGAGAGAGCGGCAGAGAGAGAAAGAGAGACAGTAGGGGAATGGCATGGAGGGTGGAGGGTTGGAAAGAAAGGGGAAAAAAGTTTAGTCGCTTTGGGGCGCGCGACCACGGCCGCGGTAAAGCGAAAAAAGTAATGAACATAGCACGTGTATTCATGGGAAGAAAGAGAGAGAGTTAGAGAGAGGGAGAGACTCGGAGGTGGGTTAAAACTGGACAGAATAGTAATTAGGGCGTTCACTTCCAGCTCAAACACGGCAAACACGATCGTAAGACTTAAATTTGCGAAAGATTCCAAACAATTGAAATTAACTGCAATTCGTTTTTGCTTTGTGCTAATTTCTTTGTGTGGAAAAGTAAAGCTCTACAATTATACCGCAATTTGCGTAAGAATCACTACGACGCCAAACTGGGAGGCTTCCCCCTACACTGCCATTCCAAAGGTGTACTAGGAGAAAGCGACGAAGATGTGTTGTATGCTACCACAAACAGTCCTCTAAATGTAAGGGACCATTTTTTTTGAACGTCTAGAACGGATGAAATGCAAGTATTGTTCCTAAGACAGTGCATTAGTAAAACTTTACACTTCTGTGTTGACAGTGCAGCCCATAGTGCGTATACCTATGTATGTTTACAACAAGCAATTCGTATAATGCATCCCGGAAGCCCGTTCGGTAGGACGTCCCACGCGTCAAGAAAAATATCAGACCGGCGAAAAGGTGTTTCGGATCAAGATGATCCATTGGACCCCGGCAACAACAAGTACCGCAAGTACCGTTTACTTGTACAACAACCTCCGGTATCTCGCAGAGCCTATAGAAATTTCACTCCTTCATTTTAAGATCATTCGGTAGGGTTCGGGGTGGGGCGCGGTGGGGCGGCGGTCGCTATGGTGCTGCCGGCGGTGATGCGAGCTTCAAGAGTGCTGCATCACGCCGGGGGCCTCCATACCGGCTCCAACAATAACAGAGACATTAGGTTAATTGTAAAGGAGCGACTCGCCTCTGTAAGGTGCTACCGCGGGCCGCCGCCGCCGC
>NW_026267322.1:458719-459265 GCF_000697945.3 Frankliniella occidentalis | reverse complement strand
CGTCCTCATTCTAATCTCACATGCTGTAAAGGGCGCGCGTTGGAGCCGAAAGAGCGGCGCGGCGAGTCGCACATCTCTGCATCTGCCTGCGTCCCCCCACGCTTCGCAGACTTTTTGCCTGTAGTACTTACTTGAGTTCCAGGGAGTCCTGTCGGGGTGTGTATATATTCCAGCAGCAGCACCATATGCCCCGCCCCGGGGGCGGTCTTGGCGCCTCCCACCTCGCTATACGTACCTACTGCGCTCTTCGTGTCGGGCGGGACGGCGGGGCGCGGGACGGGGCGAGTCTGATTAGCGGGGACCCCCAGGACGGCGTCAGGCGGCGTCAGGCGGCGTCAGCCCCCAGATATGCACTTGTGATGGATGGTCGTACCCCCCTACCCCCCCTACCCCATGGCAGTGATTCGGCCGCCGCCGCCGTACGCAGGAGGGGTAAGTGAGGCGCGGGAGTAGTAGGGGAGTGAGGGAGAGAGCGGCAGAGAGAGAGAGACAGTAGGGTAATGGCATGGAGGGTGGAGGGTTGGAAAGAAAGGGGAAAAAAGTTTA
>NW_026267322.1:439236-454009 GCF_000697945.3 Frankliniella occidentalis | reverse complement strand
CCCCACCCCCTCTCCCCCCTCTCGCCACGCGGGGCTCCGTGGCGTCAGCCCATGACACGCATCAGATCGACAAAAAGAAAACGACGAAAAAAAAAAAACAAGCAGAGGAACACATTCGAGAGAGAGAGACCGATAGACGAGGATACTTGCTGAGAGGGAGAGAGAGAGAGAGAGAGAGAGAGAGACGGGCCCGGCAGTGACTTGGACCGATCTGATATCGGGCCGGGCTCGTATTTCAAAAGAGGCCGCCGCTGCGACGGGCCCGGCCAGGCCCGTCCGCATTAAGACTTCATTTTCGTATTAGTATTCCAGAACGAAATTAAATAGGAGGCGAAGTCGATGACGGCGTCGAGGACGACGACGTCCAGCAGCGGGACGGGCGGGGATGAGCTCGCGAGACGTGGAGGAGGTCACTGGACAAGTGTTGTGTGTACTCTTTCACAGCAACACTTATGGTTTTAAAACATTTTTGTAATTTAAGAGGGAAATAATTTTGACGTTTTAGAAATGTGGTCGCAGAAAACCTAGTTGAATGAAAAATTTGTGATTATGGACTTCTTTCTCGTAAAACAAAATCTGGCGAGCACACAAATTGACTTGTTATTTTTAGAACGACAGGTGCTGTTACTCTAGAAACTCAACTATCGTTTTCTTAAATAGAGCGCAATTTTGTGAAAAGTAGAGGAGAAATGTTCACTTCTAAATTGTCTACCTGTATGGTTTGCGTCAAATGTATCACATGAACGTGTGTGCTTGAAATCCAAGTGTACGGAATGTCACTCACCTGCAGTTGAGTGAAAAATGCAGACACTAGCAGGTATGTGCTACAAAATATTCACACACTTGTAGGTGAGCCAATAGAGATTCGTGCAGTCCATAACGTAGCCATTTACCCGCCCCAAGTGTGTTAATGGTCATTCACTCACCTGCTGGAAAATTCGGTCGCACACCTGCAGGTATGCGACATTTACAACACACTGTTAAAAATATTTTGTGATTTCTCAACACTTTCACGATACAAGGCAACTGTGAAATCACAACACTTCTTTGTATTCAAAAGTAGTGCATTTTCCTATCTTACTTGGAAATAGTTGTGAACCAATCGTAATAATTTCTGAAGTAATCAATTGTTGACAACGAAGAACGGTTGTGATTTTACAAAGAGTTCTAGCAACTTTTTTCACACCGAATTCTTCGTGAAGTTCTGACTTTTGTTTTAACAGTGTGTACACTTGGATTTCCTATCATGGTTCTGGCGTATCGCAAAAAGTTGCACAGGATTAAGTGACGACTAACGCCACACATCCAACCGTCCGCGGAGCACGTCGGGCGGCTTCTTCGGCCCGCCCTGCATCCCCGCGCCAAACCCTAACTAAAGGCGTCGTTATCGTCTGCAACGAGAACAAGAAGAAAGGCAGGCCCCCGATAATACAGAATAATAAAAATACACCCGGTTTGAAACGCAACCAGGCCGCCGGCGGAGCCTGACGGAGCCCCCGCTGGAGCGGCGGTGAGTCGGACGGAGATGATCCCGCCTGTGACGGAGCCCCGGCAGGGGAGCCGCGCTCCCGGCAGCGGCCCGCCTCAAAGAGACCCGGCTACCTGTAGTATGGACACTGACACGGATTAGCCGTCTCTCTCTCTCTCTCTCTCTCTCTCTCTCTCCGCGGCCACTCTTTTCATGACTCACTCGCTCCCTGTTCGGGAATGAGGCTGCAGCGCGACAAGAAAGTGATGCACCACCGCTTCGCCTGGTTTGGGCACAATCGGCGGCGCTACCATAATATCCGAGATTTAAGACAAAAATGACTTCTAATTTGTTGCATCTTGCAGTAAAAGATATGCACACCGACGCATCTCGAGATGGACAATTTTTTGTTTGGGGGGGGGGGGGCTGTGCGGACTTCAGATGAACTTTTTTTTATAGATTTTTTTAAAGAGTTAAATCAGAGTTGTTTGATGAGTCTATAAAACAAATCTACACCAATAAGTATTGCCTGGTGTTTTAGAGCCGATACGCTGCAGTGTTGCGGGGTTGCAAACACTTTCTTGGCTCGCGGGGGTCGGTCGGGTGGAGCGAGTCCTGGACAAACACCCCGGCAACCCGCAACACTGCACTCTGATTTTCTACTTGTTTTTTGTTTCCTCCTCCTCCGTGTGCTCCGGACACCCACCCACCCACACTCACACACACACACAGTATAAGTTGTGCTGCACCCTTACCTGACCAGGCCTTGTTGGCGCAGCAAGGACCTCTGCTGCACGCTGACGCTATGCTGCGCCTGCTGTCACACGGCGGCTCAAGATGCAAAGGCCCGCCGCCGACACCAGCGCAGCGCGCACCAGCGCGTCACAAAGAAAGTCGTGGCTCCATTGCCCAGCGCGGCCCAACACAAACAGAGGCGGGGGATAGAGGGTTGGGAGGGGGTGCCGCGACCTCCTCCTCCCGCCCCCCTCCCTTGCCCCGGGGAACCTGCTCGGCCTCTCTGCATGTCCTGCGGAGATGGCGCCCGCCCCTTAGCTCCAGTCGTGCAAGATACGACGATGCACTGTAAACTTTTGGCTAGAAAACTTTGCCCAGTAACTACTAAATTTTAGTGCTGTTGGATTCATTATATTACTAAATGCGACTAAACGTTTCTCTAGGATTATAATTACGGTGAAGCTGGACCCCTTTTAATCAGATGACACACTCAAAATAATTTTTATTAGACCAACATACTTAAATGTGTCTGAATGCTTGTATTCTCGGGTTTCGAGTAGAAAGGCATAGGTGACTAATTATTGTAGGGGGCCCAAACTGTGGCCGGCATGTCGTGCCCCACACTAGATTGCCTCACCTAGTAGTGCCAATCTTGCGTAGCACCATAGCCCGACTAAATCCAACAATACTGGGCCTTCCCCCGCTCTGCTTTCTACCGTTTCTACCTCTTTCCTCCCCTCATGTACGACGCTAGGAGCTACGTCACCGGATTGCAAGCCAAACATTTCTAAATATGAGAGAGAATTAGAACATAGTTCTGAGATGAAATTATCATCTGCTTTCACGGTGTAACATTGTTTAGAATATCATTTCACATTCCTCAGGGCGTGACATATCCCTGCAACGCTCTGCCATCACGGGTTGAGTGCATGCAGCTTACTTTCAAGTGCAATTAAGGATTGCTAATATATTCGTACAAACCAATGTCTATGCCTTCAATAAACCATCTGCTTTCAAACTCGATTACCGATTGATTCTTTTAAGGCGGGAGGTGGGGGGGGGGGCACATTTTCTCCATCTGGCAACGACAGTCTTGGGGACTGTCTAAAATACAAGGGCGTTTAGAACAACACAAATTACAAAGACACAATCAAATTTTGAGCGGATAATGAGTGTAATAATTTTTCAGGGCATAAGGTCACTCATATATGGCAGCGCTCGGTGCGCAGGAGCGCACCGACACACACACCTTTCGACGGCTCACCTCACACACACGGGACACAATGGTTGGTTGATTGCGCCCCTGCCACCCATCAGAGCGCCGCGCCGAGCACGCACGCACGCACACACGCACGCACGCACGCACGCACGCACATACGCACACGCATACGCACACGCACACGCACACACGCACACGCACACGCACGCATACGCACACACACACGCAGGCGCACGCGCACACACACACACACAATCTCCTACCATCCATGGTTATCGAGGTAATGTCCACGCACCTAGGCTATATTCCCCGTTGGGGGTGAAATCAATCCCCTCCTCTACCCGCGAAATGTCTGCGCGCAAGAGACAGAGACGGTGGTGGTGGTGGTGACGACGCCTTGCGACGACGTGTCGGACGCGTAACAATCGCGGCGGTGATACTACAGTGTGTCGTGCCGTACATTACACTACAACGACGAGCCAGAAAAGTCGTGGGACGGGATCGGTATCACGGGGCGAAGGTACAGCAGCAGTAATACAACATATACAACGCCGACGCCGGCCAGAGAAGCACATACACAGACACGGCGGTGTGTGTGCCAAAAAGAGATGGCGTGTGTTTTTTGTTTGCGCCGATCTATTTCTTTCTTTCTTTCTGCGCCCCCCGGTGGTGGTAGGTGCTTTTCGCTTTGCCGTACGGCGGCGCCGCGGGGTGGGCCCCGGGTGGGCTTGCTGCAGCCGGGGCCGCCGGCTAATCCCCAAAGCGTTCTCGCCCAGTCTGCACACACACACACATGCACATGCACGCACACACACGCACACACTCACACACAGGACCTTCACTGTTATCCCAGTCTGCGGTCCTCAGAGCCGCCGCCGCCGCCGCCGCTGCAACAGCATCACTTATCCTCGATCATCTCCTATCGCTCCCCCCGCCCTTCCTTTCCCCCCGCTCCTCCTCGACCCCGTCGTCCCGTCCCGACTACAACACAACTGACTGTCGTCCTCCACGAGTCCCGCCGTACCGACCGGTACCGGGCCGGCGATCCATCAAGCATCGTCCATCGTGTCCACCTCGTGCGGCCGGCTAGGGCCCCCAGATCAGAGAAAACTAACCTCTTCAGGTGTCCGGTGAAGGTGAAGTGTCCCGCCACCCGGCTGCTTGCTGGCGACTGGGCCGGCGGTGTCAGCTGCAGGCCCCGCAGCCCGCGCGCGTTTACCACTTTTACAGCGCATCTCACAACTAACAACTGACGGTGAGTGTACCGTTGAGATTGGAAGTCCGGGTGGAGGAGTGGCAAGCAACTCTGGTTGATGAATGCCATGCCGGTGGCTGCACTGCACTCTATATTTCTGATCGGTGGTTCAACTTAGGGCGCGATTTGCTGGTGGTCCGCCACGCAGGGCGGAGGGGTACGCAATCGCGAACGAGTATCCGGGTGATCCGTCGCGCAGGACGAGTGGTGCGGAACTGCCGTCTGGCTGCACGGCTGCGCCGTGCGTGCCTGACCCAAAGTGCTGATGATGCACCCTGGCCCTAGGCTGGAAGCTAGCGGGGTCAACATGAGCTCGCTTGCGGAATGTTATCAGATCAGGGGTGCGATTGGAGAGCTCACGTTGAGCTCACCGTGAGCTCACTTGAAAAACGTTCCCAGAACGTTTCCAAAATACCCTTTTCTCAGCGGCTTAAAAGGCGGTTTCGAAAGGGGCTTCCTTTCCGACTTCAGCAAAAACATATCGCATCAAAATAGATTACCTGTCCCGTGCGTAACTTATTAGAAGAACAAAACCACCGTAAGTAACTACCATGACTTTCTACTTATATGATACCCTACTTTCGAAACAAACCATAAAAGGTTAGCATGAGAAATCTAAATCTACCCCGCGTGTGGATAAAACAATGGCGCTTCCGGAGTTTTTGTTCTTCTCATACGCAGGACGGGTCCTCTCTTGTTTACATACATGTTACTATAGATTTACTTACCAAAAATCTGTAATTTTGCTTTGCGCACGGCCATTGACAGTTGACGACGACGACACTATGGTCCGTGGTCCGTGAGTTTGAAACTCACAATGCGCGATTGCCAGGGCTAGGGCTGGCGGGGGGGGGGGGGGGGGTTGCCAGGGCTAGGGCTGGCGGGGGGGGGGGGGTTACGCAGTGTCTAGGCAGTGTAGCAGCGCATAACACCTTAGCGTGACTGCAATCGGAACAGGGCGTTATTTTCTCGTCGTTTGCAGCAGCAGCGGCAGCAGCAGCAGCAGCAAGCGGCATGGTGCCTCCTCCGCCCCGTTGGCATTCTTTTCGGGTGAATCCGTGCGCTGCGGCTCTGGGGGGGCCGCGCCGCTCTGCTCCCGGAGGGCGGTACCCTCCCCCCCCCCCCCCCTCCCACCTCATGGCTGCCATTTGCTTCCCGCGCGGCCACGCTCACTCTGCTCATGGCGCTGGCGGGGCTCATTTGGCGCTGTCATGCCATGATTCGCCCCGCCCGCTGACACTAATCGACTTTTGAACGCCCCGCCATGTTGGGCTCATGGCACGAGGTGGCTGCGCGGGCCTCCTCCTGGGGGTGGCTGAGGCTTTAGCTGTGGCTTCAGCTGTGGCGCACCACCCCGTCAGCCAACTGCACATAATGAGCAGAGCCTCAAATACCATTAAAATGCGTTGCCAATGCACCCGGGAATCCGAGTGTCTGAATGTCAGGGCGACGACACAACAGTGTGCTGTGTTCGGTTGTCTTACTCGCTCTTCCCGTTAGGCGCCATGGTCCCTTGGTATGTAAACCCGCAACACCGTTTTGTCGTATAGCCCCCTTGAAGCACGGTCGTTAGATGTGTGGAACGGTCGGTGGCAGGATTAAAAAGTATTTGTATACATCTCGAAAAGTGTGAACGAATAAAAATTAACTCATTTTCCATGAGGCCCGAGAGTGTAGTTGTCGTCCTCTCGCCTTGAGAAAGGCTTGCTCATTTCTCAAGCTCTCGCTTTGTCAGCTGCGTCTGCTCTGAGAGAGCAGCGATGCTCGATGGTCCCGGAGCGCCGTGCGGGATAGGCAGCCCAACCTACGCGCCGAGTGTGCTGACAGCCGGCCTGGCCACCGACCGCCGCCCTCTGTCTAGAACGGCGGTGCGAGTGCGAGCGATGTACTCTGTTAGCAGCTTTTATCTAATAGGATGAAGCACGCCAGCAGCAAAACAAAATGGAAATGAAAAAAGAAAGGTATTGCGTTCAGCCCGGGTGACTGTTCGCGCGTCTGTTCGAAGTGACGCGCCGCGGTTGGCGGCCCTGTTCCGGGCGCCTGCTTGTCTTTTGTCCCTATCGATCCATTGATTTTAATTTTCAGGGATTTTTCGAGCTCGTTTTGGGGGTAATACCCGGCTTTTTGAAATGCTCGGACCTAAGCTGGCCCTCCCGCTCCCTCAGTGCTGTCGGCAACCCGCACTGTCAGCTGCTTCCGCGTGCGTTCCTCGAGCGCGCGCGTGTTCCAAACGTGACTTCGCTACCCCGCCCACCCCGCCCACCATCCACCGCCTCCCCGCTCACCCCGCCGCCGCAGCACCAGCACCAGCCCCGTCGCCAGCTCGTCTTCTTCAAGGGCACTTTGCGGAGAAGCCAAGAACGTTGTTTCGCCGTTTTCTAAGTCAAAGACAACACTTCCACACCATGAGTGCCTACAAAATTGTTATGGTGAGGCATGGTGAGAGCGAATGGAATCAGAAGAACTTGTTCTGCGGCTGGTATGATGCAAACCTCAGCCCCAAGGGTAAGTTCATCCAGCAGAAGTCTTAAGCTTAAGGGTGCTGACACTTACCCTTCAGGTGTTCACTTTGAGTGCATCTCAACAGTGGTTTCTGTAGTTTTATCTCACTATACCTTACTGCTGAAAAATAATCTTAATTTGTAGAAGGGTAGGTTATGTCAGTGATCATATATTTCTTGTTTGACATTAATTTTCTTTGGGTGCGTTTAGCGATTGGTCTCCTTTTGTTTACTTCTGTTACAAGTGATTCTCCTGCCAAATAGGGATCCCTCCCAGCTATACTTTTGAGCCAATACAATGTTTGCTAGTTTTGCGACTTTGCAATGTTGTCATCTTCTAATTCTCTTTTATTCTGCAGGTGAAGAGGAAGCTGTCAGCGCTGGCAAAGCTCTGAAAGAGAGTGGCTACCAATTTGACATAGCTCATACATCCGTTTTAACTCGTGCCCAGAAAACATTGGCAGCCATTCTTCAGGGCATTGGCCAGTCTGATTTACCTGTCGAAAAATCATGGCGTTTGAATGAGCGTCACTATGGTGGTCTGACAGGCTTAAATAAATCTGAAACAGCTGCCAAGTATGGAGAGGAACAGGTAAAATTTTACTGTGACTTTCTTTTAATTTTAACAAATTCTTAATGAGTTGTGATTTATAAACTTGAACAAATGTTTTCCATTTTCAGGTCCAAATCTGGCGACGCAGCTTTGACATTCCACCACCTCCTATGGAAGCTGATCACCCATACTATGAAACCATTGTCAAAGATGCCCGTTATGCCAACGGCCCCTCTGAAGCTGAGTTCCCTAAGTTTGAGAGTCTCAAACTGACCATTCAGCGCACCCTGCCCTATTGGAATGATGTTATCATTCCTCAACTGAAGGCTGGCAAGAAGATCATCATTGCCGCCCATGGAAACAGTTTGCGTGGCATTGTCAAACACCTCGACAGTAAGTTTTGTGTTTTACCCTTTATGTCTACTTCCCTTTGTATGTTTTCTAAAGCAATATGATTTTTTTGAATAGATATGAGTGACGAGGCTATTATGGGTCTGAACCTTCCCACTGGCATTCCATTTGTATATGAGCTTGACAAGGACTTCAAACCAGTCGTATCAATGAAGTTCTTGGGTGATGAAGAAACTGTGAAGAAGGCTATGGAGGCTGTGGCTTCTCAAGGAAAAGCAAAGTAAAGTTCGACAGGAAATGTGCTTCTCTTATAATCCTTTTAAAAAATAGGATCACCAAAGTTTTTATTTTTAATCCCTTGTTTCAATTCAAAGTGATGTAATTTAATTATTTAATTTTCCTGCCATGGAAAGGGAGATGAGTGCTGTGCACTTAGCCTTCTCACTCAAGAGAAATTGTTATACATGCTGGTTTCATGTGCAGTCAAATAAATGACCTGAACTATTTAAGTTGTTCTCTACTGAGAGGGAATTTCTTTGATTCTGATGCAAATTGCTTAAAAGATTTTTAGGTTACGTATTTAGTATTTTCTAACAGAATGCAGTAGCATGATATTAGAGGAGGATCATGGAGTATTAAGACAAGACAATATGACAGCCATTATAATCATTTTCTTTATCTTCCTTGACCCACAAAGTTAGGAAGCAGTAATAATTTGAGCAACAACCTTCACTATCTTAAAACTGAAGGTTGTGATTTGCTTAGCATAGCCATAAAATGATACCAAGAGAAATGTTTGATGCCACCAGCTCAAATGTTCAATGATATCACAAAATAAATGCAATTTGTTTTGTACAAGCCCTTGTGAATTTTGTACTACATTCAACATTCATCATGCAGAACAAACGAAAACCATAAGAGAGTATGATGGCACTGCAGGCAAAAGAGATATGTAGCTGACTTTGGTACTTGGAACACATTGAGTCACAGACCAAATTAAAGAGGTGGTGTTTTTCAGCAAAAAAAAAAAAACACGGCCGACATGTACCCACATGGGACTCAACATTCTAATCTAGTCAGTAACCTTAAGAACAGTAAGTGTAGTACTTTTGTGTCACAGCGCAAGCGTTGGTATAAATCTGGACAAACTTTACTTACTGCAGGGCATTAAAATGCACCAAACTTATTCACAACGATTTCAGGCTAGAAATGACGAGTAAAAATCAGACATTAATCATTCCCAGTCATTCGTTTGAAAACGAAGGTTTATAGGAAAATCAACCTCTCCTCTCCATGTAAATATATATATGTATATAGAAACATGTATAACATTCTATATAATTCAAATTTATAACAAAGACATAACACTAGGTTTGTAGAAAAATTATGTGTCACCCCTAGTTGATACAGGGTATGAACAAATACACTTTCACATTGGAACAGATCATTTAAGCAAGCCCACAAACCTCAAAACTGCAGGCAACTTCTTGGTACTCAATACAGAAAACCACCGGGAACAGGCTAAAACTACCTCTAACATGGGTTTGCGTCCCCACATAGTTCAGCATCAAAATTTCAATCAAGTTTGCAAAGTAAGTTATCACATTTTGCATGAACATGGAATGCACAATAGTTTTCAATACCATTAAATAAAAAGATACCAACTGTAAAGGCACCATTAACTAACAAAGATGTTGACAGAGTAAAATACATTGTATCATACAAAAACAGAAATAAGGATAAACAAAAGATGCCCTCAAATACTTTTAGAGGTCAGGACAACATTGTAAAACCAAAAACAAAACAAAAAGTTATGTTCTCATTCCATACAATAGTGCTAAACTTGATACTGCCTCAAGAAAAAGTTGACTTCAAATAGTAACGAAAAATTTGAAGAAAGGAAAATGCATAACTAAAAAAATATACAGCAACACAGGCTTGGTTACAAGCATGATTTCAAGAATAACTTTGGATTATGTTTACAATTAGTTTTAACATTCACAATAAAATATAATTTCAAGAATACAGGCATATTGAATTCTATGATAAAAAAATAAGTATACACATAAGTCTTGTTCCTCAAAAATCTGTTCAATGCTTATCTCATGATTATTCTTCATCCCTCAAACTTGCCAAACAGTTCTTGAAGTGTTGAACTTGAGACTGTAAAAAATTGAAAAATATAATTTAGAGTAATTTATTGTTTTTCATTTAATACATGCTGAGAGTTGAAATTTACCTTTGCATGCTTTATTTCTAGCTCGGCTAATTCAATGAGATGCTTCCGGAATGCAATGACTCTTCTTGTTTTAAAGTCCATGAGTTCTGAAAATTTGTGATATTATTATTGATAGGTATTACATAGAAGACTAAGTGTGTGAATGAAATTGACCACTGGCTTTCTATGATTATTAAAAACTTTCTTACCTTCTTTTCCTTTATCGGACATCTGATCAAACTTCTCACATGCAACCTTCTGAGCAGTCTCAGCCTGTAACAGAAAAGCAAAATAAAATAAGAGTAAAAGCACCACAAACCAAGGCAAACACAGTATCTAGAACAACAGCCAGTTAAATGTTTCAATCTAACATATGTACCACAAGCATAGAACTAAATACCTAGGTAACATTTTCTAATCAATGAATGATAAATAAGTAAACGTATTACACATTCCTCCAACCAAATATACCAAGCAATATTGTCATACTAAAGTGAAAAATATAACACATTACTACATCATACCAATAGATACCATAGAAATGACAAAATGTTTCCCTTTCTAAACAAGCCCCATAACAATTTAAGAGCAACAGAGCCAATTCTGTGTGTAAAATAACACAGCATGCGTTACTCCTTAACCAGAATAACACACAAAATAAAAGTCCCTTATGTACAGGCAATTAGGTATTTTAATTGTTGATGCACATAGTGCAACTTGAACCAGATCAACCAACAACTCAAAACTGTTTGAACTATTTTGGGTCAATGAGAAAAGCATTTTCTCTACAGTATATCTTAATTGTTAAGTGCCTTAAAACCCATGAAAATCAAAAAACTGAGAAAAAGAAAAAACGTAAATTTGATCATAAAAATTTCATCCAAATACTCACTTCAGCTACCTCCATTGCCTACAAGAAACACAGCACCAAGAAAGGCCCATTAGTTCCTAATTTATAAGCCATAAAACTTGCAGCATATTGCATATTGAATGAAATATACTTAAACTGAGATTGAAAATTTAATTTATCTATGAGCACACTTTGCACTTTGATCAATTATAGTTTAATTGAAATGGCTGGGTGAAGGTAAACCTCTTAAAATAAATTCTCCCTCCACCAATTAAATCCACAGATTAAAAACCTAGATGCATAATATACTTACAGCATGGACATCTTTGTTTTTGGCACGAGCCTTTTCCAGATTCCTATTTGCAGTTTCATAATTGGCCAAGCATCTCAGACGGCGGTATAGCAATCTTTTAGCAGCATATGTGTCACGCATATAATACCGCAACAGATCTGATAACTTCAAGTCCTCGTCTGAAGCAACTCTTCCCTCAACTTTCTGTAAGATAGCAGATATTTCAAAATCAATTAGGATGTAAACATTCACTTGGAGTTGCAATACCATACGTCAGTATCTTATATACCCGAGCTTTTTCAAATACTTCAGCAACTTTAGTGAGTGATTTGCCCAGATCAGGATCAGTAGCCGAGAGCTGTACGAGGCCTGTATGCACTTTAATGAAGCAGTCAGCCACATCTGGAATGAGAAGGAGACTTTTTAATGATAACATTCTCCTTGTCTAGAATGTACAGTGCAAAATAATACTCAGAACAAAAATTACCTTTGTGTTTCTTGGTCATACTATCTGACTTTGTTGTTGCCTCTTTTAAATGGTTGTAATACTTCAGAAGAAAAAGTTTCTCTTGTTCAAAAAAGTCATTTACATCTTTTACAGTAGCTGATAGTAGAAGTTCATCACTTGTTGTTGAAAAAGATTTTACGAAGCCTTCCAGCATCTCCATTCGATTCTTCCCTCTAACACACAAATCCTGAAAGAGAGTTAAGGGAAAAATATAGAAAATCAACCCAAATAGATGGATGAAAACAATTTTAGCAACTACTTTATCTACACTTCAGAAGCTTACCTGATCATATTCCAAAAACACTCGCAAATTGTGGTCATTGCGGAAAATTGGATGACTAACGAGTCTGCAAAGAAACACCTCATGCATGGCAACAGTTTTCTTGAAAGTTGCCAAATACTCACTGTCGGGGGAGGGAAAAGATACCAATCTTATAAAAATGTTTCTAAAAACAAACAATCAACAAATTTCCCAAAAGACATACGCTTCCAGTTCTTGTTTCATCTTAGAAAATTCTTCTTTAGTCATGGAGCCTTCACCCTCACCAAGCTTCTGAAGTTTTTCTCGAGATGCATCAAAATCAGGCCTAGGGGGAGCTGGGGGTATCTATATCAAACATGAAAAAGTAATTACATTGTTGATGTTTAAGTGCGGTTCAAGAGCTTTAACCTTGACGTGTAACAACTTACTATGTATCCAGCATAAACCTCATTCTCTTCAAACCTATCATGCAACCAGACAAATTCTTCATGTTGGCGAACCACTAAAAATTCAGGTTTTTGAAATTCTGGGAGAGTTGTCTGCAATTCCATTGTATATTTAAATGAGTGATATAAATGATCAGAACAAGTATGAGTGTGAATACAGAGATCACAAAACGCAAATGCATTTGTTAAACCAGCCGTGATTTTACTGCAAGGCAAGTCAATCTGTTCGGCTTTGTGAGGCTCACGAGGAGTGAGTGAGTGAGAATCAGGCTAGCGGTTTGTGAACTCTGAATCTGAATCTCAACTAATAATATAAAGGTAGTCAACAAGACATTGTTTCCACACAGAAACTTACCTTGGTATGAACTGTGAATTTCACTTTTTCCTTTTCGCTTAGGGCATCAGAGATATCAACAACTAAAGAATTATCAGTTAAGTCAACTGTATCTGATCTTACTCCCTGTAAAAAGAGAAATAAAATTAGTTAATGTGAAAGCAAGCTACAAATTTAACTAAATATGTGATTCTATTGACGAGTAGAGTCTTACCTTTCGCGAGTCCTCTGAAGCATCTTCAACACCATCCTACAAAACAAATTAAATTTGAACTCTGAGAAAGACCTTATCCATGACAACATGAAGTGAATAGTTTAATGGGGAGAGCAAATGTAGTGAGATGGGGTGACCAGCCTCAGCAATCGAGAAGTAACCAGCAATAAGTAAATATGGTTACATAAAAATAAAAGAACATTACCGAGTTTTAGGGAGGCGGCGTAAAATGTCAAAAGTTTGGTTAAAGAACCAAGAGTGAACACAACCCACCATCATTGTAAAGTTGGAGCGTCAACACCGGACGGACGTAGCTGAAGAGGACGCTGTTATCAACAGGAGTTCTATCAGCGGGTGCCCGCGTCTCCAATGATTCTCCAATTAAATGAACCAGTCGACACCTCCCTTCAACGACCGACAACCTGGGTCGTCTGACGTTTTGACAGACAAGTGCAAGTGCAACTGACAACCAACTCGCCTTCCTTCCTCGAGCGAGTGTCGACCGGATACCGCCCACCGAGTTCCGGTAGTGCGTTGGCGCGTCCGCGCCCGCCTCTTCAAAAAGTTTAAAAGTCCTCGCGGTCGACATGACGACATTGCTGTTGTTTTGATGCAAGCGGAATCATTTTCTAGTGGCGGTTCGATAAAGGAAGGGTACCTGCTGGTACGAATGCAGTATGTCGCGTGTCTAGGTTTCGAATGAGAGTACTCTCCCGTGGGTCCACGCTGGCAAGATTTTCTTACTCATTATTTGTTGAACGAGAATGAATGTATCAGAAAGAGCGAATGGAAGTTTATTAAGGCTCATCGCATTAATTTTGTAAATGGTGTAAATAATATGCAAATTCCAGTCTCCTTGAGAGAAATTTATTCTAAAACAATTAGCACGATAAGACCATTCTCACACTTGAAAGAGACGCAAGTAGTGCACGTTTCGTCAATCGTCTACGAAAAATACAGTGATAAAAGGTTTGCCCGTGGGTTCATAACAAAAGGTCGGGCTCTTTCAGCGCCTGCCAGGTAGGCATTGCCGTGGCAGACGTGTGTGGCGGGATTGTCTACTCGCAAGGCGCTCCTCTACCGCAGCGGCTGCCAGCGCGCTGGGCCAGAGGAAGAAAGAAGACCCCCCCCTCTCTCCTCTCCAAGTGAAAAACATTAGCCGTGCTGTGCTTAAGTCGTGAAGGTACCTAATAGTTAATACAAGAGAGCAGTAGAACGACACATAACTAATTTCGTGCGCAGGAACAAACTTTACGAAGTTATGTAACATTGCCACTCGCGTTTCGTATCATCTGCTTTCACGATCCATTCCATGGCGGAAATTCTAAGCAGATATTTCATTTAACAAACAAAAAACTAAGCACTGACTAAACTCACGGCAAAACTTGCTATTTATCCTTGCTGCAGCAGTGGTTTTAGAAAATTTACGTTTGTCGAACCAAATGTGACACAGTATTTTCAAAACAAAGCCGAGCGCGGCTACATATCGTAGTATATTTCAGTGTGACCGCGCGTCTCCTCCTGCCCGACGAGGCTCTAAAATGAAACAGCAGGTGGTGTTGAGCCA
>NW_026267322.1:427474-435999 GCF_000697945.3 Frankliniella occidentalis | reverse complement strand
CTGAGATCTTTCGTCCTACAATTTGGAAACAGGCTCAATAAAAACTCTGCCGTGCATAGCTCAAATATCCCGTATTGAAATGTGTCGTGTGGCACGTTTCCAGAAGCGTTTTTACGCGTATATTACATTTCCGCCCGAGTTTTTCAAAAATTTTGCATCCAAAAGGCTAAAACCGGAAATTTCACTTTTTGCACCATTTCCCCATAAATGTTCTACGTTAAACTTTGACAGCGTGGCGGGACCTTTTTCCGTGGTCCTATCAGGTCGCCATTAGGCTCAAAAATCTTGTATTTTGACGTAGCACGCGGTGGCACTACAGGCCCTCGTGATTTCAAAACTTCGTGCAAAACGACGTCCTCTAAGGTCTCAGAGCGCCTGGTAGATAGACAACAGATTGTCTGTAGCGCATGCGTGTACTGCGGCGTTGCCTACCCCGAGTATCGCAGGCGCCGAGCTCTCGTACGTGGCTCAGTGATAGCATTAATCTGAGAAACAGAAGTGCAGGGTGCACTGGGGGCCATAAGACGCCCTGGCAAGAGTCGGTAGGCAAGCCCTTCCGCACGGCTGCAAGCTACAGTATAAAACAACAAGTAAGAAGAAAACACAATATTAATATTGCGCTAAAATGGTACTCGTTCTTTACAAAGTCCCCGTTACACTTAATAATGCTGTTTAGTAAGGACGAGCATTAAGGCAATGTGAGTCAAGTCCGTCTCCAACAAATCCCTGCCTCAGCATAAATACAAATATTTCAGCTAATCTCGTTTTGACTTGTTAAACTCAGGTAATGTTACCAAATACGAATTAATACCAGATAACTCTGTGTTTCTACGGCCCTGGCTCACTTAAAATTTTCTCTCGGGGTGCGCTATTGCGTTGGATATGATTAAAGGGACTACATATTACGTTTGTCGAACCAAATGTGACGCATTATTTCCAAAACAAAAACGAGTGTGCTTACAACGTAGCAATAAGCGAGGAGCACAAAGGCGGGCTTCAACTGAGACAGGCTGAGGGGCTTCGCAGACTGGTCGTCATCACTGGGGTGACCGTTCGTGACGTGACGTGACTGAATTCGCCTTAGCTGGTCGTGTAGACCGTGTTCAGAGAAGCGATCAGTAGTTCGCCGAAGCGAGTTCTGAAGAGGGGAGCCGTTAGTGAAGCAAATTCCGCTAGCGAGTGATGTGCCAATCTCGAACATGTGGACATGTTTGAACCAGGGCAAAGCGATCATCGATCTGAAGTCGTTTTGAAAGATGACAGCCGACTGGCGCAAGTTGGCGACGGATCGCACAGCTGAGGCCAACTCAGCCCGGGAAAAGAAGGACACTCGGGATTGAAGTTTGGTCGAAAGTAAGGTCGGCACGTACAGGTACGTGTCGTCACTGGCGCGGACCTCCAGGCCACTGTCCTCCAGCTGCTGCAGGGAGTTGATCTCGCGGGTTGCAGCGGTGGTGAGCTCCTTGAGCAGCAGCCCCTGGTAGGCGGCCGCTAGCACGACGGTCATGAGCAGCCAGACGGCGGACAGCGGCCGGTGCGCGGTTTTGCCGGGGGGGGCCTGGGTCAGGAGGGGGGCCAGGGCCTGCAGTGGCGCGTCTGTCAGGGCGGCCAGGGGGGGCCGGCTCAAGATCGCCCTGTCGGCTAGGGCCGTGGCTACCGCGACGGCGAGGACGGCGCCGGCGGTGGCGCACCACAACTCGGCGGAGAACTCGCCCGTGACGGCCTGCAGCAGGGCGGGGCTGGGCCCCAGGCCGTCGGGAACCACAACCTGTATGCTGGACTTGAGGAGCTCTCCGCAGCGCACTACACTGGCTGGCCGTATGGGGAGAGGGTAGAAGAACACAAACCCGCTCAAAGTGCAGTTAAGAACCTTGTCCCACGCCTGATTAAAATCTGTCACCCATTTCACATTTGCTGGCGGACGAAGAGAGTTTGCAAAGTGCGTCAGAGCGTCCCGGTACATTTTCTGGTCTACGAGAGCATTAGGGATAGAAGCGAGCATCTCAAGTGGGGTGAACTTGCTGCGTTTGTTGCCCTGCTGCCAGTTCGAGCACATTCGCTTGAACGGACGAGCTTGTCTCTCCCAGCTTCGGGTCGAGGGTGACCACACGTCTATCTCAGCCGCAACTATAGGATACTCTGGCCTGGTTGCGTCTCCCAAGACGTAGAACAGGAATGTCGTTCCGTTTCGCGTGGACACGGCCAAGGCTACTTCCATGTCTGTGATACACGTTTCGTTCAAAGTGGGATTCTTGAGCGGAACCACATCCTGGGGGCTGTCCGCCCACGTCCATAGAAGTAGCCGCGAAACCGCTGGAAGTTCGCAGGTGTTGAGTCCTTCGGCGACGTCAAATCCATCGTCGTCTGCTATGAGGATAACACTGTCTGTCTCTTGTAGTTTGAGAAGTAGCCGAATGCTACTGTAGTCGTCTGTCACTGGCGACACTATTGACCGGGGCACTTCGGGGTTCAGCTGCTCGAGGAACGCGTCCAGCGCGCGGGCCCTGCCGGAGACGACGAGGCTCCCCTTGATGGACAGCAGAAAGGTCGACACCAGGTCGGGCATACCTTGCGTGTCGACGACGGGCACTGGTGGCAGCAGGGCGGCCTCGTGCGACCCGAGGCAGGCGAGGTGGGCCAGGATGGCGAGGAGCTTCATGGCGCTGGAGGCGGCCTGACAGCACCAGCTCCTCGACCAGCTCTGACCTCCAAAAGACGGCGCGACTGGTCGCCAGTACGCACTTGTCACTCATCAGCATTCGTTTCCTTTGAATTCTTTCAAAAGCTTGACCCGTTGAATGAGTCGTCGTTATCTATCGCCGGCGGAATAAGGAGCGGAGCGGTCGCAGCTGCCCAGCGGACCGACGGGCGACGACGCTCTGAACGGGTTCATCGACCGAACACCAACCTTGCACATAGACCTCGCCAACAGTTGTTTGGCGACGGCGCAAAGCCCATACTTGAGATGTGATTTGGGCACATTCCCACAAAGGAAAAACATTTGGACCGCGGGGTCCAGGGAAATCAAAGGAGAGAGTTTATACTTTTATTCAACGATGGTACACCCAAAGGCACACAAAAATGTAACAAATATGTCTAACGGCTGGCGGAAAAAGCATTACAGATTTCCAGTCACACAGGTCGGGAAAGGTCGTAGAAGACTCGTGCTTGCCTGCCTGCAAATGCAAAACTTTTTAGTGTTCTTCCTACAGCAGGTAATTGACAAAGCAATAACAGCTTCTGTAAAGAGATCCGCCTTACTCTGGTCGTAGTAGTCGTAGACTGTAATGGGCACCGGCTTAAGTTGGGTCACGAGGTGCGTCCGGACGGCAGACACGTCCACGCAGTACTCCCTCTTGGAGTCCATCTGAAACAAGTGCAGCGACATCTACCGTGACCGTGCTTCAGTACTTCCTTGTAACCGAAACTGCCCTCAAAGCGTCACCTTGTCGAAGTACAGGACGACGACGGTGTCCTTGTCCTTGGTCTCGGCGCGGCGGACGTCCTCGTTGGCGCGGAGGGCGGCCATCGTGTCCTGGTCCGTAGTGAAGCCGGACGGCAGCGTCACCTCCACCACGGTCATGTTGCTCTCGGTGCCCCACGACCCTCCGATGAAGCTATTCATGTAAGAAACGAAATTAGCCTCAGTGTGAAAACTATTTCAACTCAGCAGGGTTCCTCCTCACCTTGAGATGATGGAAAGCGCCAGCAGATGAGGCCTCGTGGTCTCGCCCACGGTGACCTTGAGGTGGAACAAGGGGTACTCGGTCGGCGTGTTCTCGTTGAAGCTCCAGGACACCTGCGCCAGGGCGAAGCCGGCGCCCTCTGCGTCCACCTCAACCTCGCGCACGTCGCGGGGCAGCTTGAAGAGACGAGCGTCAGTGGCGGTCAGGAAGGCGGCGGTTCGCCAGCGCGAGCACCTACCTCTTCCTTCTGCAACACCATGCTGGTCTTGCTGTTGACGGCCATGGTCGCCTCACCCCGGCCCCGGTGCTTGAACCTGACCGTCATGTCCCCGAGCGGGAACGAGATCAGCTCCGCCATGGACGCGAGCGCCCGCAGTCCCACGACGGTGTCCTGGGTCGACGGGAAGCCGCCGTTGGAGTTGCGCTGGTGAATGAGCCACTGCATGATCGGCATTGCCTCGCCCAGGAGGCGGCGGGAGACGTAGGTCATCAGGGCGTACGCCGTCATCTCCACGTCCAGCGAGTTGGGCTGCAAGTCCTTCTCCCGGGGCTTGCTCCAGAAGCGGAGCCCGGCCTTGGTGACCGCCCTGGCCTCCAGCATCGCGAAGGCCTTGTCCTTGGCGGGGTGGTCGGCCACGTGCAGTGCGTGCGTGGTGACGGCGATGGCGTAGGGTTCGTCGAGGCACTCCAAGTTGTCCACCAGGTACTGGACGGCCTTCCCGACGGTGTCCTTGTGCTTCCCGGCCAGATCCTGTAGACAGAATGACTAGAGTAAAGTCGACGGGCAGGTTGGACAGACACGGCTGGAATGCCTGACCTTATCTTGCAGGAAGGCGGTGAGCACGTAGGCGGTGAGCGCGAGTCCCTTGGCCGCGCCGCCCTGCATGTCTCGCTGGAACACCGAGCCCACCTCCGGGAAGGAGCCGTCTTTGGCCTGCTGCTTGGCCAGCCAGGCCAGCGCCTGCTGCACCACGCGAAGGTCCACTTGCACCAGCGCCGAGGCGCGCGCCAGGGCGAATGACATGGCTACGAACGCCGTCAGCCTAAATCACTCGGAGCCCTTAGGATTTGCATCCCCAAGAAGAGACAAAACCGAACTAGTTCGGGGCAAACGGTGCCGTGCTGCTCTCACCAGGTGCTGCCACTCTCGTCGTGTTCACCGAACGCGCTAAAGGACCCGTCGTCGTGGCGGTAGGTGAGCTCCTTCTGGTAGCCGATCTCCGAGAAGCTGCGAGCCTTGGCCTCCACCAGCGGGTTGGAGCGGCCTGTGCGCTGGCCGGAGGTACAATCCGATTAGGTGTACTGTCCAGGACTTTTCCCCTTTCTAAAGCCATGTTCACCGAAATTTTACCTTCAGGTATGTCGTGATGACAATGTTGGGAACAAAGTTCAGCATGTTCTGTTCGCCACAGCCATAAGGTCTTCTGATCAGGCTGTCTAGGTTGGCAGTGCTCGGACCGAGAATATCTCCTGCAGATCCCAGACGTGTGGTTAGTTTTCCGCGCGTTTTCAAAATGGCTTGTGATGTTGATGGCCAGCTCACCGATGGCAGACACTTGGATGTTCTCCGAGTCGGGCACCGCGCCAGGCATGTCTATCCTGACGACGGCGTTGAACGCCTTTCGCTTGCTGAGGTCGATGGGGATGGCCCTGTTCCTGTACTGCGTCTCACCCTCCGCCTTCACCTTGAGGGGCAGCTCCAGGGCGTCGCCCGCCGAGTCCGACCTGGCCGTCACCCGCAGCAGCACGCTGCCCACCTTGATGGCGGTGATGTTGAAGCAGACGGAGGCAGAGCCCTGCGCGGCCACCGCCACCGTCCTGGTCGCGCTGCGCCCGCCCTCCACGAAGTCGAACTCGCCGCGGTCGTTGGTCATCGTGACGGTGGCCGTCGTGGGCTCGGCCAGGTAGTTGAAGACCAGGACGGGCACCTCGACCGTCTCGCCGCGGATCACCGAGTACGGCAGGCTCAGGGAGGCGAAGAAAGGCCTGAACACGGTGAGCTGCGGGCGAGGCACGATGGGTAGGTTGACTCAGGTATGGCTCAAAGTGACAGTGCCCTCGTAACGTAACCCCTCGTACCTTGCTCGTGTCGCTGAGCCCCAGGCCGTGAACTGGGTCCACGGCGAGCGCGGACACGACCCACGACGTGATGGTGTCCGGAACGGCCGCCTCCAGGACCGCACGCCCGTCGGCTCTGCGACAGACTCACCTGTAAAACATCGTCGCCGCACAATCTTGTGGGCAGGGAGTGCTGCATGTGGTACATACCCCGCGTCGATTTCTTGCCACAGCCAGGTCTCGGGGAAAACGCTCCGCAGCCTCGGTTCCGGGCAGGCACTGTCTTCGTTTGCGTCAAAATAACAGGTAGGTCACCCGACCGACCGACCGACCAACCGACCAACCGATCGACCGACAACCTCAGGACAACTTAAAACTAGCTTAAAATTCACATTAGGGCGCTGAGTTCGAATCTGGCAGTGCTGAGGTCATCCTATCCAGGACCCTGGGGGCGTCATCGGGGACCTCCCGAGCACGCCGAGTTGAAATCTTGTAGTGTCGAGGTCCTCCGGGCACCCGATAACATCATCGGGTACTCCCGAGCACGCCGATGACACCCCCATAACTTGACGCCGGTCGATTCGAGCTCAGTACCTATGCCCGTAAACCCCTATATTCCTAATTTGAGCCTTATCGGAGTTGTCAAGAAGCCCCCGATGATACCCCTGGAGGCCCGAATGACATCGGCACAGCCAGATTCGAACTCAGCATGCCCCCCCAAAAAACCTTCTGTGAATTTTAAGTCGTTCTGAGGTTGACGGTCGGTCGGTCGTGTGGCCCGCCTCTTATTTTGACGCACCCAATGCATTCGTCGTCGTCGTCGTCGCCGCCTCTGGATCTGTCTCTTTCTATGGATGATTCGTCATCACTCCCTCCACCTCGGTACATCCCTCTGGTTGCGGGGGCGCGTCTGGACCTGAACCTGGAAATAGTAGCATCTTTTGCATTTCCAGAAACCATAAAAATCAAAACTATTGAAAATGTGCTCGTTTTTCAGAATTTTGTTCCGATTCCATTGATAGCATACACACTTCGTTAATTTGAAGTTATAAGCCAACAACCATTTTTTTTAGAATTCAGACTCTTGCGTGCACTTTTCTCTCGACTCAATGCTGCCGGATACAGATGCAAGTTCAATACTGTGGCATCGCATTGCTATAATGTGAACCAACTTTAACTATCTTCTTTCCGTCCAGGGAGGCGTCTTTACCTTTTCCTTGCATCCTCTGCGCAAACAATGGGATAGCGTTTAATTACTCAACTACACGAAGTCATTTCGTATCGAGACGAGGGCGCATGTCACGTTGCGTGCCTTTACTCACCCGAGTACTCCTCGACTGAAGAAGTGTTGGTCAGGCACGCCATGCCGGCCATCTGCAGAGAACAACGTATCTCGATCGTGCATCAAGAGGAATAAAACAAACGCATTCATATTTAAACACACACAAAAGAAACTTAACCCTCAAGGTGGATTTTGGCCACAGACTCTTCCGAAAACCACAGGCAGAGCCGCTGGTGTTGAAGGTCAGCCGCTCGGCGCGCAGGTCGTCGTGCGAGATGCCGTTGCGGGCGTCCTCTCCGGCGAGCAGCAGCGCGCTCTGGTCGACGGCCAGCAGCGCCACCCTGGCGTTGGGCGCGGCCGCCACCTGCACCGCCACGTCGCGCCCGGGCTCGGAGCGGCCGGGGTCCACGCGCACCTCCACCAGCGGCGTGAACGGCCCCGCCAGCTCGAGAGCCGCCGCGTCCAGGTAGAGCTCGCCGTCGTCGCCGACGCCGTGCACCAGGACGCGCGAGGCCGGCGCCATGTACTCCGTGGCCTTGAAGCGAACGACGGCCTCCCTCCACCCCTCCTGTCCCAGGAGCGTCTGCACGGTCTGCACCTCCTCGACGCCGAGCGGGCCGACCACCAGCACGGTGACTTTGCGCAGGGCCTTGCTCTTGACGTGAAGCTCGATGTCGTCTCCAAGCTGCTCGAAGACAACGACATGAGTACTGAGAGTCTCAAGCACACCGTCTGACCACGTTGGATCAATAACTCGAGCACCTGGGGACACTTGTTGGTGATTTTGGTAACGAGTTGAGCGTCTGTGTCGAACAAGGCAATGCCACGCTTCGAAGTCTGAGAGCAAGTGTGTTCCTTGTAGATTGCCTAGGAAAATATGTTTATTTGTTTTTGAAAAAGAAATGTCCAATTACCCTTTCTCTGCCTTCCCTTATGATAATCTTGGCGCCTGCCTATACCTGAACTTTGAGGAAGTACCAGTCGATCTCCGGCTTCAACTCCAAGGTCACGATGCCGTTGGAAAGCATCTTCTTCTCGAGGACCTTTGGAGTTTTCCACTCATGATCGGGCCAGATTTGCAGGATCACGGCATGCTTGTCGTCCTGGACTGGAGCGCCGAGCAGGTCGGTCACTGCCACCTAAGAGTCAAGATTTGAGGTGCGGAGCAAAGCGAGACACTTTTCTAGGAGCCGAGCGCAGTGAACAGCTAACCGACGCAGAATATTGCGTCAAGAGGCCATCTTTTTAAAATGGCGAGTGAATTAAACGCGTCCGTCTGTATAAGAATTCGAACCTTGGCAAGAAACGGCTGCCCGGGCGTGAACTCGAACGGCGTGTCCACGAACTTGATTTCGAAGTCGCTCCTCGAGATGCGGGTGGTGTGGTTGGGTCCGCTGGCGTTCTGCTTGCGCCCCGTCAGCGCTTCCTCGACACTCGCCTCGAAGACGACCTGTGTGCCCAAGTATCCAAATATCCTGAAATACGAAAATAAGTTACGC
>NW_026267322.1:423151-426429 GCF_000697945.3 Frankliniella occidentalis | reverse complement strand
GGCTCTAAAATGAAACAGCAGGTGGTGTTGAGCCATCCCGCGCCGAGCTGTCTGGTAGAAACGACCCTAAACGGGTTTATTGTGTATTTAGATTTGTATTTAGATTGTCCGACATATTTCTCTCCATCCTGGTGATTTTTTCTAAAATCTCCCAAAAGTGCTTTCCCACCTAGCAGGTTTCGTACGACCTAATTTTATCTGACCTTTTTTTTTTTTCGACCTCGTCGATCGGCTGATATTTGGGAAGAATGTGCTTCAAAGACGAACAACAGAGGCTTCAGAGGCCATGAAGAGGTACTTCAAGTGCAGTGAGGGAAAGACCGCGACTATGACGGAGTGCAGCCTCACACCAGAACAGTCAAAAGTCCGCTCGGCGCGGCTCAAGCCCAATTGCCCCCACCCGGTACAAAAAATTAATAAAAATGGGGGAGTACGCCCCTCCCCCTCCTGCAGTCGGCGGTGACTTCGGAGTTCGGAACGGGATCAGCCGCCTACAACCACAGTGCTCAGAACATACTCCCGGGGGGTGTTAGACTCACAGGTGTCGCAAGGTGAGCAAGACTGAAACCCAGATTCCGAGGCCTTACCTCCAAGAGGACTGTTATCTCTTTCCGTCCCGAGGGGTACGCGGGTATCGAACCCACAACCCCGAGTGCCGAATCCAATAAAAAAGTCCGCGTGTGGGGGAAATGTGATTGTTCGCACAACATGTACTAAAATGTGCGTTTTGAAGTGCTGAGAGACTCTGGGTGGGCCACCCCGCAGTACACGCGTGCACAACCAGAAGATGCTGCCTACCTATCAGGCGTTATGCCAGCTTGTCGTCAGGGTCAGTTGACACCCTTGCTTTCTGGACGACCCCTATTTTCGTACGGTAAATATTTGTTGCCACAGGAGCTCTGCGCTCGCTTGTTGCACCATTTCTGGCACAACAGTTCCAGAACAAAGACGAGCGTGGCCAGGCATTGGCAGTACGCGAGCAGCAGAAAGGCCGGCTGCAGCTGGAGTAGACTGAGAGGTTTGGTGATCTGCTCGTCCTCGCCGGGGCGGGTGTCCCTCGCCTGATGAAGGGCCATGGTCCGCACCAGGTGCATAGTCAGGCCGTGTGACCGGACTCGCTCTGCGGCCAGTCCCAGCGACTCCCGCAAGGGGGAGCCCGCCGAGTACATCATGTGTGCTGCAGGCAATGTGCCGCCAATCTTGAACCTGTGGAGCCGCTTCGGGGCGGGCTTTTCATACGGGGCCAGCGCGAGCGAGGTACTCGCGTCTGCTAAGAGAACGACGGCCGAGTTGCGCGAGTCAGCCACTGAGCGCAGAGCCGACGAAATCTCTGACGGGTCAAAGTAGGACATTCGGGATTGGAGTTTGTTCGAGAGCAAGGCGGGCACGAGAGTGCAGAGTTTGTTGCTGACACGCACAGTCAGCCCGCTCTGCTCGAGATGCTCAAGATTATTGATCTCTCCCGGAGGGGCGGTGAGCTCCCTGAGCAGCAGGCCCTGGTAGGCGGCCGCTAGCACCACGCTCATGAGCAGCCAGACGGCGGACAGCGGCCGGTGCGCGGTCCTGCCCGAGGGAGCCTGCGCCAGGAGAGGAGCCAGGGCCTGCAGAGGCGCATCTGCCAGGGCGACCGGGGGCGGCCGCCTCAAGATCGCCATGGCGGCCAGGGCCGTGGCCACCGCGACGGCGAGGACGGCGCCGGCGGTGGCGCACCACAACTCGGCGGAGAACTCGTCCGTGACGGCCTGCAGCAGGGTGGCGTGCGGGTCCAGCCCGGCGGGCACCATGACCAGAACGTTGGCCATGCGGAAGTCAGCGTAGTGAACTGGACCCGGGGGACGCATGATGTGAGATTGGAATAGAAGCGCCGCACTAAGAGTGCAGTCCTTACAACGACTTTTAAGTTCGGTGACGTTTGACCATCGTAAATTTGATTTTGGTCGAATAGAGTTTACCAAGCCCGTTACAAACTCGTGGAATGCTTGCTTGTAGACCACGTGGTGGTCGGGGATGAGGGCGTTCACCCCCAGGGGCGCGCGCTTACCGGCCTTGTGGCTGTGCTTCCATTTCTGGCACATTCGCTTGAACGGCGGACCTCGTCTCTGCCAGCGTCGCGTCAACGGCGACCACGTGTCTATCTCTGTCACAATAACTAGCTGTAGTAGACGGTTACTGTCCACCGAGACGTTAAACAAGACGGTCGTCCCGTTCGGCGTGGACACGGCCAGGGCGGCATCTATCCCCGTGAGCCAGGCCGACGTGATGTTGAGCGGGAGCACATCCTGGACGCTGTCGGCCCACGTCCACAGCAGTACCCGCGAAGCTTCCGGGATGTCGTGGTCGATGAGGCTGTAGGCCCGGTCGAGCCCCCGTTCATCCACCACCAGGATGATGCTGTCCGTCTGTTGCAGGTGCAGGACGCGCCGAATGCCGCCGTAGAGGTCCGTCACCAGTGGCGCCATTGTTCGGGGCACTTCGGGGTTCAGCTGCTCGAGGAACGCGTCCAGCGCGCGGCTCCTGCCGTAGACGAAGAGACTGCCGTGGATGGGTAGCAGGAGGCTCGACACCAGGTCGGGCATACCTCGCGTGTCGACGACGGGCTTCAGTGGTGGCAGGGCGGCCTCGTGATGCGACCCGAGGCAGGCGAGGTGGGCCAGGATGACGAGGAGCTTCATGGCGCTGGCCTGACCGTACCAGCTCTGGCCTGTTAATGACGGCGAGGCCTGCAGCAATCGTTTGCGTTGGGATTTTATTATCGGATTGGACGCGTTGGCGGAAGATCTTGTCGACGCCTTGAACGCTTTCAACATCTCTGCGACCTTTCTGTCGGGTCGTCCTGCTGTCCACTCTTTGACGCGTGTCCGGGACCGGACGGCCCACCGACAGCATTGTCGGCACTCCCTGAAAAGCATTTACCGATCGACCGCGACGCTCACTTCTGACGACGAGGCTTGCTGCCCGCCAAGCTGGCCGCCAGTGCGCACTAACAGACCATTTCAGGTTAGGTGATAAAAAGAAGAAAAGAAGAGAAAAAATCGCATAGGAATTCTAACTTTTTTTGTTCTTTTGAATGTGTTCTTGTTTAGCTCCGGCCGAGGTATTCGACCGCCTGTCTCCTGTCCGTCCTCACCGGAGCGGGCCGGGGAGCGGACTGGTCGAAGCTGCCCGGCGAACGGACCACCAGTGGGTGACGGTGAGGGCGCAACCGAATGGGTTCCATCGACTGATCGTGCACTGAGATCTTTCGTCCTACAATTTGGAAACAGGCTCAATAAAAACTC
>NW_026267322.1:412310-414761 GCF_000697945.3 Frankliniella occidentalis | reverse complement strand
CTGACGGACACCTCGAAGGTCGGGAGCACGTACTCGGCAACGGCGAACCTCTTGCTGACGGCCGGGACCCCGGGGAGGGACGGCAGGGACGCCGTCACGGTCCAGTCGCCCAGCACGGGCTGCTCCGAGAGCTGCAGCACGGCGGACCACAGGCCGTGCCGCGCGGGCTGCTCCACCCACTGCTTGATGCGGTTGCCGGCGCCGTCCTGGGGACCACAGGAGGACCGCGTCAGAGCCAAGCGACAACAACACCTCGGCGGCGTCCTGAGACCGCGACCTACCGTGACGTGGACCTGCAGTGGCTCGCGTACGGTCGGCCTGAGCCGGGCGTCGAGGGCCAGCACCCGGACCCGCACCTCCTGGCCGGGCTTGTACTGGGCCTTGTCCGTCTGGATCAAGAGCGACGCGCTCTTGGCGTGGACCCGCACCGTCGTGGAGTCGTGCCATCGAGCACTGCCGCTCCTGCCGTCTGCAGACAGGGTGACTTTGTCGCCGCCAAGTTCGCCCACCTGCAGGAGGAACACGCGGCGTTGACGTTGACATACCACTTCGCCACCGTTCACTCGAGACCTTCACGGCAGTCCTGTGCTGTGGCTGTGCTGACCTGCAGGCGCGCGGTCCGCGAGCTGTTCGGCGGCACCAGGACCTCCTGGAGGCACTCGTTGCCGCTCCACGCTAGCTTCAGTCGCACCGCCGTGTCCACCTCGCAGGCCTCCACGATGACGACTACGGCATACTCGGAGTTTGGGCGCACCGTCGCTGGTGCCAGCACCGTGTATCTTGGTGGTTTAGAATCGTTCTGAAAACCCCGAAATAAACAAAAACAAAAAAAAAATCATTAAGGGGAATTTTCCTATCGATGTCTTAAGGGTGCTTATTATTGAACGTGGGAGCGTGGCCACATAGTGGTCATGCCGAAAGGAACGTGTTAATATTCCATAGCGGAAACGCTGCGAAACACATTATGTGTCACTTCGCACTCGACGCTCTAAAGTGCACAGCGCGTTGCACAGTAATCACTCACCATCACCACATGGCACTTGGAACTATCCCCATGGTTAAGCGACGACGTCAACCAGCTCGAAATTTTCCTCTGCATTCTCGGTTTGACGAGTGATTGCGTATCCTATGGCGGGCGGTTTCGCCCCCCTTTCTTCTTATGGTCAACGTTGCGACGCCGTGACGTGTTTGGATCCACAGGGAGAGGGCGGGGCTTGCTGTGGCCTGTGCCGGCTTAGAGCCTAGCCTGACGCTGGCGAGCGATAGTGGCGCTGGGGCCGCGCGAAAGTGCTTTTACTCGTGATAAGACCCGATAACACGTCCGGCCAGAGAATACCAAACTGTTGCGAGTTGCTGTGACTAGATTTGTTTGGAGAGGTGGTTCAACAGGTCCGTCACACCTCTTGAAGCACCCTCCCCCTCACCCCCAACTCGAACCAATCCAACACGGGCCGACGGGGAGATTGCAAAAACTGGCCTCCGTAGAACAGAGATGCACCATAATGTTGTTTAATTACGAGCTTAATACGTGCAGTACAAACAAATTTACCTGATCTGCGGGCAATCGAGTTGGCGTTCCCCGCCGCCGGTTGTGGAAGTTGCACGCTAACTCGTTAACAGCGTAGGGGGATAGAACCCATTCGTTATGGCCTCGCGTGTAGGTAAGTGTTGGCCTGGTTTTCTCTGAACCACGTTGGAAACTCAATCTAGACGTTACGTTGGAGCATTCAAGCATTCAGGGACTGTCCGTGCGCGCAGTGCCCGCCGCCGTCGCTAAAAATGTCTCCATACTGCAAAATACTTTCGTCGCCCAGATCAGGAAGCCGCAAAAAAAAAAAAAAAAAAAAAAAAAAACTGGATACAGAGCGCCAAACTGCCCAAACTCCGAGGCCGACAACATTTCTACCTTTCGGCCTTACAGTGTAGTGAGAGTGGCAATAGAATTACATTGGCCACAGCAGTGCTATCTAGGTATTATCTTCAACTCTACTACTAAGCATGTGTGTGTAGAGTATGTCCTTCTTGCCAAAAGTAATTGTTTGCCTATAGGATCCATAAGGCATGATTGGAACTTTTGGATAATTCCAGTTTACCGGAGCGTCTCTGACCTCGTAAGTTGTCTGTAAAATACAAGTTAACATTTTTACAATTCTTTTCTGTTATAAATAAGCAGCGACAAATAGTCTAGCCTCGGAGCGCCGTAGCTTTGATTGGTCGTCAACGGCCGAGACCATAAGCCATATTCATTTAAGATCCACGCTCGGCGCACGCTCGGCGCACGCTCGGCGCACGCCCGGTGCACGCTCGGCGCACGCTCCTGGGAGGTACACGGAAAAAAATGAATTGGTCGTCACAACTAAATATTAGTTAATTTCGTGACAATCGATCAAAAAATTGTTGAGGTAACTAATAATTTGTTGTCAGGACCAAGATTAAGTTGCCAGAGCCAAG
>NW_026267322.1:411250-412260 GCF_000697945.3 Frankliniella occidentalis | reverse complement strand
TTCTTCCTTTCCTCTTATTTCATGACGAATTGCTTGTGGCACAATCGCAGAGGATGCGTTAACTCAAACTACTTATTACGGACAACACCTTTGTACTCATCTGTAACTTCAATCTGTAGTCTACAATAATATCAAGAAAAAACACTTGAAAATTAATTACTCACAGGTTTGATTATACACGCGCCTTTAGTTTCTGTCTTCTTAAAAAACAGCTCGTAAAATCCAGGTATATTTTCTTTAAGAGTCGTGCATGCCTTGTCTTTAACATGCATGACAAAGGAGTTTTCCTTCCATTGGTTATTTGACCAAACAGCCATCATAATTTTTAGCTAATACAACAAAGGTGGTAAACATAAATGAAATCGTTTTCACAATATCCCGCCTTTTATCAAGAATAACAACCTATTTTAGGTACTCTGGAACATCTATAACTAACCCATACGCTATCATCAACGGGTAGATTCACACCCGTTATGTTACCAGTTAGTAGTTGTAGTTCTGTTGGTTTTTGTGGATTAAAGTGACTGGCACGCATGAACCATCTCCACGAAAGCGGCCGGTCGGGTTCCTCACACATGTAAAAGCGTTCGGTGAAGCCAATCCATGGGCCCTGTACACCGGGAGAGACGCGAAACAACCGTTCACCACAGATCAAACAAGGAAAATGTTGCGGCCATGGCACTGTTGACATCGCACTTCAGAACTACCCAATAAAGGTGTTCCCAAGCCTACCGCGAAAGAGTGGAAGGACTTGCCGAGGACTCCTGCTAGGCGAGCGAGAAGCGTCACCAGGACGAACAGCAGCCTGGACCACCGGAGGTCCATGGTAGTGGACTGGAGGTCTTGTCCTCAGCCCGCTCCTAACTCTTGGTATTAGCTCGAACCTTTGCTATGGCCCATGCACTGTGGGAGTTGTTGGAGTGAGCAGCCAGCACTGGTGCAGCTGGTGCCTGGCGTGCAAGTACAGGATCGGAACAGGGTCTTTTTTGTCTTTTTCCTCGCGTGAGGTT
>NW_026267322.1:403195-407143 GCF_000697945.3 Frankliniella occidentalis | reverse complement strand
CGCTAAAACCAAGCACGTTTGCTGCAGGAGCCAATTCGTGGTTTGTTTTTAGAACGAATGCGTTAGCTCAAGCACCGAACAGCTTGCTCTGACAACTTAATCTTGGTTCTGAAAACAAATTATTAGTTACCTCAACAATTTTTTGATCGATTGTCCCGAAATTAACTAATATTTAGTTCTGACGACTAATTCATTTTTTTCCGTGTAGCGGCGTCTCCTCACCTTGCTCCCCGCCTCCCCGCTCGCCCTCCAGGTAATAGATGTGCAGCGCCGAGCGGGGATCTCAATTGAATATAGCTCTAGTGACACAACTTCTTCCTTTTCTGTTTTTTCTGTAGCTAAACGTTGACGTCAAAAGTCGAAATGACGTCGCTTTTTTGATCGCAGAAGTATCTAAATAAACGTTTATTCGACGTCTAGGTCGACATCATGTCTGAGCTACCACTTAACTAAACCCACCAACTATAGACACAACCACCACTACTAGAGGGCGTTTCATTTTGAGAGGTCAGGTCGTGGATCTTTCGGATGCCCACTTTAAATGAAAGTTTACATCGGGGACATTCCAACGAGACCATCCGTAAGGGTCTCCGACTTCACGAACCATGCGTAAGTAGCGACTTAATACTTTTGTCATTTTTGCGCATTAAACTTCAGTGTCCAATAGTATCTAGAAATCTAGAAAAAAATTACAACAAATATTACTATCAGAGGAGACTTACAGATTATATACTTACAGGTTTGATTAGACACACGCCTTTAGTTTCTGTCTTCTTAAAAAACTGCTCGTAAAATCCAGGTATATTTTCTCTAAGAGTCGTGCATGCCTTGTCTTTAACATGCCCGACAAAGGAGTTTTCCTTCAATTGGTTATTTGACCAAACGGCCATCATTATTTTTAGCTGATACAACAAAGGTGGTAAACATAAATGAAATCGTTTTCTAAATATCCCGCCTTTTATCATGGATTACAACCGATTTTAGGTACTCTGGACCATTTATTACATACCCATACGCTATCATCAATGGGTAGATTCACACCCGTCATATTCCCAGTCAGTAGTTGTAGTTCTGTTGGTTTTTGTGGATTGAAGTGACTGGCACGCAGGAACCATCTCCACGGAAGCGGCCGGTCAGGTTCCTCACACATGTAAAAGCGTTCGGCGAAGGCAATCCAAGGGCCCTGCACACCCGGAGGGACGCGAAACAAACCGTTCACCACAGATCACCAAGGAAAATGTTACGGCCATGGCACTGTTGACATCGCACTTCAGAACTACCCAATAAAGGTGTTCCGTACCGCGAAAGAGTGGAAGGACTTGCCGAGGACTCCTGCTTGGCTGGCGAGAAGCGCCAAAACGAACGGTAGCCTGGACCACCGGAGGTCCATGGTAGTGGACTGGAGGTCTTTGTCCTCGGCCCGCTCCTAACTCTTGGTATTAGCTCGAACCTTTGCTATGGCCCATGCACTGTGGTAGTGCGCAGCCAGCACTAGTGCTGCTGGTGCCTGGCGTGCAAGTACAGGATCGGAGCAGGGTTCGTTTTGACTTTCGCCTCGCGTGAGGTTGCAGTATCGAGTAACTGTTGCACGATCCCCCACCTCCCGTCCCGTGTCGGCACTACAGAAGGGAACAATTCTAAACAACTTAATTTAGACGGAATAGCAAAATATTTCAGTTTCGCATCCTTTAATTTGTTCTAGGAAAGTGAAGTGCGGACTAGAATTCTTGACTTCGTATCATCTGGTTTCACGATTCGTTACTCTGAACGGGACCATTTTCAATTCCTTTCATCGGACACAACAAACATACTTTCCGGTAGTCTGCTTTATTTTAACGGATTTAGCTTGGACTATTCACAACCCGACACAAGACTTTTTCACAGCATGCATAAGGCCTCAACTCCACAAGGACGGCTCGCTGGTGCCATCGCACTTGAGGGTGCATCATATTGAATATAATATTTAAAGTACGCCCTTAGATAAGGCATGATTGGCGCAACAGGAGAGTGCGTGGCGCTTCAACAGTATCGTCCACGAAGTACGTCCGTTTTTCTCAGATTTATTCGGCAAACTATATGAGCTTGGCGCCTGTGAGACTCGGGGTAGGCCACTCCGCAATACACACATGCACGCCAAGCAAGATATTGCCTACCCACCAGGCACTATGAAAGCTTGCGTAGGCTGCACCTCGCAGTCCAGTTATAACGGACGTACTTTCTGGGCGATCCCTTATGCACTCCGTACTCCCTACTCGCCCTACTAGGCTGCCCCGCCATTTAAGATGGCACTTTAAGTCAGAAGCGGCGGTAACAAAGGGAAAAGGGGCGACACATTTGTTGAAAAACAACTATTTTGTTTTAATAAGGTGGAAAATTTCTCGTCAATATGGCAAGAAAATTCGTTCCTACATAAAAAAATTCTGTCGAATAACAATTGGTGTGCGACATGATAACATTGGTTTGTTTCCCAAACAAAAAATGTTGTACTTTTACAGTAAAAGATTGTTGGACAAGAAAGATCGTTGTACAACAACATCATTCCTTACAAAGATTACCGAGAAATTTGCCACTAATTCACAACTTTATTTCTAACATTGTGAAGTGTTCTAGGCAAGTTTAGGCATTACTTTTACATCTGCTACTAAACACTGGTGGTGTTTGTCTTTCTTGCCAGCTAAAATCTTTTGCCTATAGATTCCATACAGCATGATTGGAAATTTTGGATAGGTCCAATTTACCGGAGCGTTTTTGACCACGTAAACTCCCTGTAAATAGAAGTGATCGATCTCATTATTACATTCTTTAAAATTAGTTTGTGTTTGAGGTCGCCGGCCCGGCTCGCAGCGCGTTGCACTGATTGGACGCTAACGGTCAAGATATTCGTGGGGGCATCTGCTTCTTCCTTTCCTCTTATTTCATGACGAATTGCTTGTGGCACAATCGCAGAGGATGCGTTAGCTAAAACTACTTATTACGGACAACACCTTTGTATTCATCTGTAACTTGTAACTTCAATCTCTAGTCTACAATAATATCAAGAAAAAAACACTTGAAAATTAATTACTCACAGGTTTGATTATACACACGCCTTTAGTTTCTGTCTTCTTAAAAAACAGCTCGTAAAATCCAGGTATATTTTCTTTAATAGTCGTACATCCCTTGTCTTTAAATTGTAAGACAAAAGAGTTATCCTTCCATTGGTTATTTGACCAAACAGCCAACACAATTCTCATCTAACACAACAAAGATGGTATAGATAATTGTAGTTGTTTCTCATATCCATAATCTGTTTTACTATTTATAACAAGCCATGTCTTACCCATGCGCTATCGTCAAGAGAAACATTTGCGATCGTCATGTTACCAGTCAGTAGTTGAAGTTCTCCAGGTTTTTGCGGATTGAAGTGAGTGCCACGCAAAAACCATCTCCACGAGAGCGGCTGATTAGGTTCTTCGCACATGAAAAAGCGGTCGACGGTAGCAGTCCAAGGGCCCTTTACACGAGAGACGCACACAAATAGATCGCAAGGATTCTGACAGCATGCATTTCTTTTTTCTTTCCTTTTTTGCAATACGAAGTAACTTGTTTAAATACAAAAGCTCAAAAATTCTGCGCAACGTTGTAAAGTATACTGTGTGCGAACAGTTTACAGTGACCGTTTACCATGGATCGCCAAAGGAATGTAACGGCGAATAAGTGGCGCTGTTGACAACTTACTCAAAATTTTAAATAGACACTCGATAAAGGTACTTCTCCAAACATACTGCGAAAGAGTGAAAGGATTTGCCAAGAACGCCCGTCTGGCGTGCGAGCAGGGCCACCAGGACGAACGGCAGCCTGGACCACCGGAAGGCCATGACAGTGGAGTGGAGGTCCTGTCCACGGCCCGCTCCTGGCACTTGGTGTTACATCAGACCTTTGTGCCACGGCCCGTGCGCTGAGGTCTAG
>NW_026267322.1:388719-395221 GCF_000697945.3 Frankliniella occidentalis | reverse complement strand
CGGCGCCTGGCGTGATCCCGGGGAAAGGAGAAAGGGGAATTCACCCGATGTGGAGAGAATTCTGATGAGCGCTGTGGATAAGATTTTACGCTAGTGCATCGGACAGCATTTTCTCCTCCACTGCGGAGGTTTCTTATGAGGAGGTAATTTCCTTTCCCACACATGTGGACTAATAATGCCAAAAATGGGCTGCGGACGAGAATTTGCTCAAAAATTTACTCCAATCCTGTTTTGGAAGAGTTTTGCGTGGAGGCAACAGAACCATCTCTACATCTTCAGATGAAAATATTTATCTAAAGTGAAAGCAATCAGTATAGTTCATTCGCTAAATGTAGACACACCGGCATCCCTTTAAACCCGAGGCTCCATTGTAAGCGTCATTCAGATGTCCCCGGCCCCCGCCCGACCCCTGGCTAGACCTGCCAACAGCTTTTCATGGGGAGAGCGGTGTTCAGGCTAAGACATGCTAGTACGTTGGGTTGCCTATGCACCGGCTGCACTGGCTGCTGGCACGGAGAGAGTGGTGTTGTAGCAACACCGTGAGCATATCCTGTCGCCAACGATCTGGGCGCCTCGGGTGAATATTTGAAAAGCTCTCTACCTTGCTACAACAGTGGCAGCTCGGCGCCCTACGCCTGCAGACCCTGCAGACCCTGCAGACTCTGCAGCCAGTGCTCAGGCAACCCAGTCAGTTGGTTGTCTTCACATCTCTCCTTCTGATGCCATGGCCAGGCCATGAATGTATTGCCCGCCTCATCGTGCATATTCGTTTTGGAGTGTAAGAGATATTGCAAATCACTACACTGATTCTACCTGGCATGTCTTGTGGATTCTTGTAGGCTGACTGGGACCATCATCTCTGGAGATTGAGACATGAAAGCTCTTCATCCTACAAAAAAAAAAAAAAAAACGTAATTCACAATGGATGGAATGTTGACGCAACAATCAACCGAGCTACTGAGAAACTAAAGAATGCTACTAGGAATAAAAGTTTGTTTCCAGTAGTATTATGATATTCAGTTACTTTACCTTTCCATGTCCTTCACCATGATTATCACTATCTTCCTCTTTGACTGCCTCTGCATTGGTTGACGTGATGTAATGTGTGAACCTGAAGAAGAGACAAATAACTCACTGACATTACGAGTCACACACCGCAAGAAGAGTGAACACATCTTTAAATTTGATGGTGGTAATTTCTACCAAATATATAACTTACTTACTGTGCAACTTCGATACTGGCGTTGAACTTTAAACCTCTTGGACCCTATTTCTATCCATTCAAGCGATGGTTTTGGGTCACCACTTGACATATTGTTCTTTTGTTTTTAACGTCAAATCTACAATTATTTCTTCCAAACCTTATAAATGGTGTTGTCATTGCTCTTATTTTTAACCTTTGATAAAAAACCGGCTAAACAACCACATTTCATCTCTACACAAAACAAAACATACAAACCATCAACCCCCACCCGCCGACACCTTACCACCAGAGTCGAAGTAGAAACTATCTGAGGGAGAGACTTACTTTTGACTAACGTAGGTAAATACTTCGTATGAAAAATTCATCGACTAGCGTGTAAATTTTGTTAGTTTGTTGTGATTCAAACAAGTTGACGTTTGAAGTGTTTAGTTTTACCTACCTTGTTATTGAGATACGTGATACCTTTCTGTTAAATTAAAAAAGAAGGTTCCATTTCCTAGAGAACAAAAAAGTAACCATGCTAGGACTACAAGAATACGGTAGCAGTAGTGATAGTGAGGCAGCGTCGGATTCCGAGGGCTCAGCTCTTCATTTAAAACCTTTAGAAACATCTATTTCTACCAAAATTGTGTCTTTGTGTGCTGCCCCTGATGTTGTACCCTTGGTAAGAATTTGCCTTAACATTCCTACTTGTGTAATGGAAAGAAAATTATGTGAAGTTTAGGTTAGGTTAACTTAAGTATGTTTGGTGTTTCCTAAACAATATCATTCTGTACATTCTAATTTACACAACTACTTACCTAACAATTTCTTTTCAGGGTGCAGTAGACCCTCGTCCACTAGTTGATCCTACGTCCAAAGAAATAATGTTCAACCTAAAATATGACGATTTATATGCCCCAGAGCTGGGGCCTTTTAATCCTAATCAAACCCAACAACAGAAAGCTCAGAGAAATATGCTTTCTGGCTTTGTGGAACCAGCACACATGGATGCCTTTCAGTTTGAAAATCAAAGGCGGACATTTACTAGTTATGGTAAGACCTTTTACAATATATATTTGTGATCAAACATGTCGTTATCGCTTTTTACCTATTAAATTGTCTTATTGTGTTTTTTGGTGGCTTTTCACAGGATTTGCCCTAGATCCTAGCGTGGACGCCAACACAGTGGAGGGTGCTAAGGTTGTTGGCTCAGAACTGGCTTTACAAGAAACAGGCGGAAAGACTGTATTTGAATCAACTAGTAAAAGACCCCTAGACAAACGGAAACGCAATAAAAATGACCAACCAGAGGATGTTGAGGGCTTCTTAGGTCCTTGGGGTACTTATGTTGATGAAAAGAGAGTGATGAAACCAAATGAAGTGAGTGAAAACTTATACATCTTTCTATCTGCATCTAATTCTGTTAACTAATTCTCTGAATTCAAATTTTAGGAAGAAGCAGCTGAATTAGAAGAAATTCTTGCTAAAAGACAGAAGAAAGGAAAGCAGGTTGATGAGAGACCTATTGAAGAAAAGACAGTTCTTCACAGTATGTGTAGTCCTTTAAGCTGTCACCGATGCCTAGCATATATGTACTTCCTGCTTTTATTACCCTTGGTATTTTCTGTTTCCAGTTAAGGAACCTTTCGACTACCAAGGCCGCTCATTCATGCACCCTCCTCAGGATGTGGGCGTAAATTTGAAATCAGACACACCACCAGATCGTTGCTTCTTGCCTAAAAATCTTATTCACACGTGGGAGGGTCATACAAAAGGAATATCTCAAATTCGCTGGCTACCGAAGACTGCCCACTTACTTTTATCATGTAGTATGGATTGTCGTGTGAAGGTAAGTCTCAAAGCTCTCTATTCATGAGTAAAAGTTCAATTGGATTTCTTTGTAGTTTACTAAAATTTCTTTTGTAGATCTGGGAAGTCTACAATGAAAGAAGATGTGTAAGGACCTACTATGGGCATCGTCAGGCTGTGCGAGATATTGCATTCAATAATGGTGGGAACAACTTTTTGTCTGCTGGTAAGTTGGAATTCATTAAAGTGTGTCACATCTGTCAATTTATGTATTTCTTCTTCTAACTTATGTGCCCTATCAAATTTCTTCCTCTAGCTTATGATAGATATGTCAAGTTGTGGGACACAGAAACAGGAGATTGCATATCCCGTTTCACTAGTCGGAAAACACCTTATTGTTGCAAGTTTCATCCTGATGAAGATAAACAGCATCTGTTTGTTGCTGGAACATCTGACAAAAAAATTATCTGTGTAAGTACAAGTTTAATCTAAGAGTTTGTTGTTACTATTTATCCTATGAAGTTATCAATATAATTTTTATTCTAGTGGGACACGCGATCTGGAGAAATTGTTCAGGAATATGATCGACATTTAGGATCAGTCAACACTATAACATTTGTGGACGAAAACCGTCGGTTTGTGACAACATCAGATGACAAAAGCTTGCGTGTTTGGGAATGGGACATTCCAGTCGACATGAAGTACATCGCTGATCCAACTATGCACTCAATGCCAGCTGTAACTCTCTCTCCAAACTACAAGTGGCTTGCTTGCCAGTCAATGGACAATAAAATTGTTGTCTTCTCTGCTCTCAACCGCTTCAAAATGAATCGAAAGAAGACATTTTCTGGTCACATGGTGGCTGGTTATGCTTGTTCACTTGACTTCTCTCCAGATATGAGGTGGGTACTTCTTTGTTTTAACATAACTTAAAGTTATTTATTGGCTTTCAGAATTCTTTTTGTCTAGGGCCAAGATAATAATGACTGAAAATACATATTGAAATGTACATTTTATTTTTATTTTCTCTCTTACAGTTATGTTGTTTCTGGTGATGCCGATGGAAAAGTTTACGTGTGGGACTGGAAGACTACAAAATTGTTTAAAAAATGGAAAGCACATGACGGGGTCTGTATATCAACACTGTGGCATCCTCATGAGCCCAGTAAGGTTGTCTCTGCAGGTTGGGATGGTAAACTCAAATTCTGGGACTAATTTATAAAAATTTAAATATCAAGCCATTTTATTTTTAGTACCTAGCTGTATGCATATGTGGTACCTGACACATGTAAATAAATAATTGTAGCATTCAGATGAATCTGATCGTGGATTTAATTTTGTTGTACTTAGACAACAGCATGTATCAGTCCAATCCTTATGAAAAAAAAAACTTAAAAGGAATTTGACAACCGAATGAATATTATGACGGAACGTCAGCAATAGATTATCCTCAAATGAGACTAATGGATCAGCCGTCCATTTATTCCACTATTTGAAGTAGTCCTTCTCAAGGCCTCTGCGTGCTTGAGGATTTGACAGAAAAAGAGACAAGTTGCTTCAGTCCCAAACTCAGTTCTCTCTTAACTGGTGGTCGGAATGGTTTGCCACTCGTGGCACTGCCTGTAACTATTGCAATAAAAGTTTGCTATCTTCAATACCGGCTGACCTCGCGGTGGCTCTAAGAGACAAGTTTTTCGGTGTTGAGGCGACCCGTGTCCGTGTCGTGTGTGTCGCCTGCCTCCCGGGCGCCGTCGCCCTCCTCCTCTCTCGCGGGTGAGAGGAGAGAGGTACTTCCGGCTCGGCCGCGAGGGGCGCCTCGGTCGCCCCCTCCCCTCCCCGTCGCCCACCTCTTCCCCGAGCCCCCCCGCGGGTGCGTCGCGGCCGACGTCTCGCGAGGCACGGCGACGTCCTAGGGCGTTCAGTCAGTGCTGCGGGAGGTCAAAGCGTGCGCGCGCGTCAGTAGGTCCGCCCGTCTGTCTTGTCCTTCCGGCGTGTCCGTGCGTGTGCGAGCGAGACACCACCAGGGCGAGCAAGAGCATCAGGGTGCAAGGCGTCTCAGCCATGGCTGCCGATGACGGTGTCCTCAGGGAGCAAGATATCGTGAGTACCGCCCGCACCCGCGGCCGTCGCCTCGCTGGTCCTTCAGCTGATTTCCCCCTCCCTCCCTCCTCCTTCTCCTCCTCCTCCTCCTCCTCACTCGGCTCTCCCCTCCCCCTCCATCGGGCAGGTGTACCGACGACGACGACGGTGAAGCAGGCAATCTCTGGAAGCGGGAATTCTTCGTAAGCCGTTTCTGACGTCGAGCCCGTTTCGCGGTGTCGAATCAATCATCTGGCGTCCGGAACAACTTTATTTGTTCGAGTGCGAGTGAGACGTGTCACTCCCAGCTTGGAGCACTCTTAAACACCCTGAGCTGAAATCACGGCCGCGACAAGCTGACATCGCGTTCAAAGTATGAAGTCGCCGGGTCGACCAAATGACCTGTGTTAGTGGACGCCATGTGGACGCACAGGTCACTGGATTCTCCCCCGCGCCGCGCGGCTGTCACGCCGGACTCGCTCGCGCGAGTGCGAGGTACACTTTGGACCCAGCTGACCCTGACCATAGACTCGGCGCTCTCCTGTTTCACCACCACTCGCTCGGCCCGGCCACCATACCGACGACGCGGACGTCGGCCACATGCCGGATTCACGCCAAAACCGTCCCAATAAAAAACAAAATTAAATCGACGTTATACCAGGTGGCTGATTATCCCCGCTCACTTCTGTGGTCATGCTGTACCGTACGCACGAGTGCGGGCGAGTTGCCTACTCGCTCGGCTCTGAAAGCGCCGTGGACAGGGGGGCGATAGATATGTAAGCCCAACCGCATTCGTGCATGCGGTACAGCATGAGTACACAAGTGAGCGGGGTTAATCAGCCACCTGGTATACATGATGTCGAACCGACGTCTTTGGTTCGTTAGATGGATAGCGACGCGGCGACTGGGCCATCTCGTTAAGGGATCATCCACAAAGTACGTCCATGATTCGCTGTTCCAAAACTGCCAAGTTCATCCCTGAGCTAGCTCTCGGAGCGCCTGGTTGGTAGGCAACTTCTCGTATGTAGTGCATGTGTGTTCTGCGGGCTGGCCTACCTTGAGCCTCGCAGGCGCTCATTTCCCCTTTTCGCTGAACGAATCTTAGAAAAATCGGACGCGTATACTTTCTGGATGGTCCCCAAGTGTAGCGTGCCCACAATGTGGTCACGCGTTGCTGGTTTTTCCAACCGCCGCACTGAACGGTCCGATTGAGCGCCCAAGGTGCGCAGGGCGCGTGACACACAATGTCTTATTGCGAGCTGCCCGTCGACATTGACCCGACGACAGCAGCGTTCGGGTCGGGGGGTGAGCGAGCAGCCCGCATTATACTGGGTGGCGCCGGGGTATGTTTCGCGTGTCCAGGAGGCGCCCCCCGGGTAGGCTCTCTCCTCGACGAACAAGACGGCGCAGTCGTCTATCTCGAGACAC
>NW_026267322.1:381543-388669 GCF_000697945.3 Frankliniella occidentalis | reverse complement strand
TGGCGCCTGCCCTGCACCTGTAGTGCAGACTGACTGGCGTGAAAATATACTGACGTATGATATACTGACGTAGTATATTTACGCAGGGTTCGTTTTGTTGTTGTTGTTTTTGTGTTTCTTGTTTTTTTTGTTTTTTTTTTGTTTGTTTTTTTTTTGAAAGGGGAGGGGGAGGTTTAAACCTTGGCACGATTCCCCCTCCTGTGTCGGCACCAATTGACAGTGAAGCTCCGTTGTAGAATTGTATTTCGATGGATAACAGGATTTCAGTTCGACAAGCTTCCCCCAACCAGTTCGTTTGAATGCAAGGTGAACTCAACAAAGTAAACCTAATTCTTGTAATGAGCAGGACCCACATAGGATTGTCTAGGCCCGTAGACCTTACAAACAGCTTTACAAAGCAGAGACAATTTGTAATTTCTTTTACATTTCATTTTTTTATAATTTATTACTGCGTAAGTATTATTTAAGTTTTGGCATTTAGGCAAATTGTTGTCACATTCGAGTGACCTTTATAATGTTTTTCGTGTCAAAAATGTGCCAGTAACAATTCCGAATGTTAGCAGCAAAAAAAACACAAAAAAACAACCATACACAAGGCAGTGTTATACAATTTTGGGCATTATCCGCACTTGTACAACTAAGCATTCGTAGAGTTTGTCTTTCTTTCCAGCCGTAATTCTTTGCCTATAGAGTCCATAAGGCATGACTGGAACTTTCGGATACTTCCAGTTTATAGGGACGTTGTTGACCTCGTAAGCTCCCTGGAAATTGATGTGATACCAGCTTTTACACTTAAAATTAGTTTATGTTTATAGGTGCTACAATCACCTAGCTGCTCTGAAAACTCAAGTGTGTACTTGTATGCAGTACATCCTGCATGCCGACATGTATTCAGGGGATAGTGTGTATACATGATCATGTATGCAGGAGGTAGTAGTAACCATGTACACTCATAGAGACCTATGATAAAAGAAATAATGTACTTGTAAAGTAAAACGAACCCATTTGGTAAAAGAAATTGCGAGAAAAGGTCACGGACGTCAAATTACCAGAGCAGACAAAGATTGTGTACTTACAGGTGAGATTGTGCACACGCCTGTTGTATCTGTCTTCTTATAAACCTTCCGGTAAAAGTCAGGAAATAAATTGTCTCGGATATTTGAGCACGCCTTATCTTGAAAATACATCACGAAAGAGTTTTCCTTCCATTGGTTATTTGACCAAACGGCGAACGATATTTTCATCTAATAAAACAAAGATGGCATCGATACATGTATGTACTTCGAAATCTCCCCTTGTATATAGCGTCATTGTAACGTATTTTAGGCAGGACCATCCAAAACAAGCCATATGTCTTACCCATAAGCTATCATCATAAGGTACATCTCTACCCGTCTTGTTACCAGTAAGCAGCTGTAGTTCTGTTGGTTTTTGTGGATTGTAGTGACTGGTACGGAAAAACCACCTCCAATAAAGCGGGCGATTGGGTTCTTCACACATGGAAAAGCGCTCGACGTTAGCAGTCCACGGGCCCTTTACATCAGAAGTGAAGCTAAACAACCGTTTGCCACAGATCACTAAGAAAAATGTTACGCCAAATTGGCACACTAACAAAAGGTAACCTTTACCGTATGCTACAGTGGAACTCATTGCAGCACTGTTTCTTAGAAATTTTTCTAACTAAACCTGCGGCGGGTGTCACTGTTAGTTATGCACACTAACTCGGGTGTACCTTTGCGTACATGTCGTGGACAGAGATTTGTGCGTATACACAATTATGTAGACAAACGAGCTTAATTAGGTTTATATTCATATAGAAATATATTACATTTTGTGCATAAAATAAAAATGTATAGTTATTTTTTAGTTTGTATGCATAAAATGAGAAATGTTTCTATCTCTGAGTTCACGCATGATTGCCGTAGGTACTGTACGCACGAATAATCACTTATTGATACCATATGTACCAAACAGTACTTTAAGTGTGTGCGCCCTAAATAGGTGCGTCCCCAGTGAGAAATAAATGCACTATCGATAAATGGTCCATTTTCATCGATCGGGGCAAATTCGACTCGGTATCGATTCGATTTTGTCCACCAAATCGACCAAATTTCGAAATCGACATCGAATCGAGTCATTTCTCGCTGGGACAGTAACATACAACGGTAAGATACAGTGCTGCTGTAAAGTCTATACGTTTTAAAAAAACAAAAACAAAAAAAAAACAGCGTAAGCTTTTAAAAGTGCATTCAATAAAGATACCTCCCCAAACAACACACCGCGAAAGAGTTGATGGATTTGCCGAGAGCGCCCGTTTGGTTTGCGAGGAGCACCACCAGGAGGATTGGCACCTTGGACCACCGAGAGGCCATGGCAGTGGAGTGGAGGTCCCCTATCCACGGCCCACTCCCGGCTCTTAGCCTGGGCTTTTGCCGCGACTAACGAGCTGGTGGTGGTTGTGAGCGACCAGCACCAGTTGCGACCGGTGCCTGGCGTGCAAATTCAAGTTTGGAGCTAGGGTCGTCTTTTTTTTCTTTTTTTTGCCGCGTTAGTTTTGAATAACTGCTGCACGATTCCCTTTTTTACTCCCGTGTGGGTACCAAATAACAGGCGGAGTTTCATATTTCGATGGAAAACAGGATTCCAGTTTCAAATGGTTCAGACAGCAAAATTATTAGCTCCGTCGACAACTTTCTGATCAATCGCCCCGAAATTAACAAATCTTTAGGTCTGAGGACCAATTCATTTTTCATTTTTTTCGTGTGTGGTTGAGTCGTGCGAGCCGGCTCTGCGACAGTCGACACGTTAACAGCGCTTTAGGATAAAACCCACTCGCGTGTCAGGGAGGTGTTGGCGTTGGCCTGCTGAACAGCCCCCCCCCCCCACACACACACACAGAGGACCGAGCACTGTCATATAAAATGTTAAATTGAACACGGTTACCTGCCGTTACCAGCCAGAACGTTCTGAGCGAACGCTCATGGCGCCTGATTGGTAGGCAACACCTTGCATGCAGTGCTCGCGTGTAATGTGGGGTGGCCTATCCTGAGCCTCGCAGGCGCCGAGGAGCTCGACGAACTTCCTGGACGATTCCTCAGGGGTCGGCGCCTGGCGTGATCCCGGGGAAAGGAGAAAGGGGAATTCGCCCGATGTGGAGAGAATTCTGATGAGCGCTGTGGATAAGATTTTACGCTAGTGCATCGGACAGCATTTTCTCCTCCACTGCGGAGGTTTCTTATGAGGAGGTAATTTCCTTTCCCACACATGTGGACTAATAATGCCAAAAATGGGCTGCGGACGAGAATTTGCTCAAAAATTTACTCCAATCCTGTTTTGGAAGAGTTTTGCGTGGAGGCAACAGAACCATATCTACATCTTCAGATGAAAATATTTATCTAAAGTGAAAGCAATCAGTATAGTTCATTCGCTAAATGTAGACACACCGGCATCCCTTTAAACCCGAGGCTCCATTGTAAGCGTCATTCAGATGTCCCCGGCCCCCGCCCGACCCCTGGCTAGACCTGCCAACAGCTTTTCATGGGGAGAGCGGTGTTCAGGCTAAGACATGCTAGTACGTTGGGTTGCCTATGCACCGGCTGCACTGGCTGCTGGCACGGAGAGAGTGGTGTTGTAGCAACACCGTGAGCATATCCTGTCGCCAACGATCTGGGCGCCTCGGGTGAATATTTGAAAAGCTCTCTACCTTGCTACAACAGTGGCAGCTCGGCGCCCTATGCCTGCAGACCCTGCAGCCAGTGCTCAGGCAACCCAGTCAGTTGGTTGTCTTCACATCTCTCCTTCTGATGCCATGGCCAGGCCATGAATGTATTGCCCGCCTCATCGTGCATATTCGTTTTGGAGTGTAAGAGATATTGCAAATCACTACACTGATTCTACCTGGCATGTCTTGTGGATTCTTGTAGGCTGACTGGGACCATCATCTCTGGAGATTGAGACATGAAAGCTCTTCATCCTACAAAAAAAAAAAAAAAAACGTAATTCACAATGGATGGAATGTTGACGCAACAATCAACCGAGCTACTGAGAAACTAAAGAATGCTAGTAGGAATAAAAGTTTGTTTCCAGTAGTATTATGATATTCAGTTACTTTACCTTTCCATGTCCTTCACCATGATTATCACTATCTTCCTCTTTGACTGCCTCTGCATTGGTTGACGTGATGTAATGTGTGAACCTGAAGAAGAGACAAATAACTCACTGACATTACGAGTCACACACCGCAAGAAGAGTGAACACATCTTTAAATTTGATGGTGGTAATTTCTACCAAATATATAACTTACTTACTGTGCAACTTCGATACTGGCGTTGAACTTTAAACCTCTTGGACCCTATTTCTATCCATTCAAGCGATGGTTTTGGGTCACCACTTGACATATTGTTCTTTTGTTTTTAACGTCAAATCTACAATTATTTCTTCCAAACCTTATAAATGGTGTTGTCATTGCTCTTATTTTTAACCTTTGATAAAAAACCGGCTAAACAACCACATTTCATCTCTACACAAAACAAAACATACAAACCATCAACCCCCACCCGCCGACACCTTACCACCAGAGTCGAAGTAGAAACTATCTGAGGGAGAGACTTACTTTTGACTAACGTAGGTAAATACTTCGTATGAAAAATTCATCGACTAGCGTGTAAATTTTGTTAGTTTGTTGTGATTCAAACAAGTTGACGTTTGAAGTGTTTAGTTTTACCTACCTTGTTATTGAGATACGTGATACCTTTCTGTTAAATTAAAAAAGAAGGTTCCATTTCCTAGAGAACAAAAAAGTAACCATGCTAGGACTACAAGAATACGGTAGCAGTAGTGATAGTGAGGCAGCGTCGGATTCCGAGGGCTCAGCTCTTCATTTAAAACCTTTAGAAACATCTATTTCTACCAAAATTGTGTCTTTGTGTGCTGCCCCTGATGTTGTACCCTTGGTAAGAATTTGCTTTAACATTCCTACTTGTGTAATGGAAAGAAAATTATGTGAAGTTTAGGTTAGGTTAACTTAAGTATGTTTGGTGTTTCCTAAACAATATCATTCTGTACATTCTAATTTACACAACTACTTACCTAACAATTTCTTTTCAGGGTGCAGTAGACCCTCGTCCACTAGTTGATCCTACGTCCAAAGAAATAATGTTCAACCTAAAATATGACGATTTATATGCCCCAGAGCTGGGGCCTTTTAATCCTAATCAAACCCAACAACAGAAAGCTCAGAGAAATATGCTTTCTGGCTTTGTGGAACCAGCACACATGGATGCCTTTCAGTTTGAAAATCAAAGGCGGACATTTACTAGTTATGGTAAGACCTTTTACAATATATATTTGTGATCAAACATGTCATTATCGGTTTTTACCTATTAAATTGTCTTATTGTGTTTTTTGGTGGCTTTTCACAGGATTTGCCTTAGATCCTAGCGTGGACGCCAACACAGTGGAGGGTGCTAAGGTTGTTGGCTCAGAACTGGCTTTACAAGAAACAGGCGGAAAGACTGTATTTGAATCAACTAGTAAAAGACCCCTAGACAAACGGAAACGCAATAAAAATGACCAACCAGAGGATGTTGAGGGCTTCTTAGGTCCTTGGGGTACTTATGTTGATGAAAAGAGAGTGATGAAACCAAATGAAGTGAGTGAAAACTTATACATCTTTCTATCTGCATCTAATTCTGTTAACTAATTCTCTGAATTCAAATTTTAGGAAGAAGCAGCTGAATTAGAAGAAATTCTTGCTAAAAGACAGAAGAAAGGAAAGCAGGTTGATGAGAGACCTATTGAAGAAAAGACAGTTCTTCACAGTATGTGTAGTCCTTTAAGCTGTCACCGATGCCTAGCATATATGTACTTCCTGCTTTTATTACCCTTGGTATTTTCTGTTTCCAGTTAAGGAACCTTTCGACTACCAAGGCCGCTCATTCATGCACCCTCCTCAGGATGTGGGCGTAAATTTGAAATCAGACACACCACCAGATCGTTGCTTCTTGCCTAAAAATCTTATTCACACGTGGGAGGGTCATACAAAAGGAATATCTCAAATTCGCTGGCTACCGAAGACTGCCCACTTACTTTTATCATGTAGTATGGATTGTCGTGTGAAGGTAAGTCTCAAAGCTCTCTATTCATGAGTGAAAGTTCAATTGGATTTCTTTGTAGTTTACTAAAATTTCTTTTGTAGATCTGGGAAGTCTACAATGAAAGAAGATGTGTAAGGACCTACTATGGGCATCGTCAGGCTGTGCGAGATATTGCATTCAATAATGGTGGGAACAACTTTTTGTCTGCTGGTAAGTTGGAATTCATTAAAGTGTGTCACATCTGTCAATTTATGTATTTCTTCTTCTAACTTATGTGCCCTATCAAATTTCTTCCTCTAGCTTATGATAGATATGTCAAGTTGTGGGACACAGAAACAGGAGATTGCATATCCCGTTTCACTAGTCGGAAAACACCTTATTGTTGCAAGTTTCATCCTGATGAAGATAAACAGCATCTGTTTGTTGCTGGAACATCTGACAAAAAAATTATCTGTGTAAGTACAAGTTTAATCTAAGAGTTTGTTGTTACTATTTATCCTATGAAGTTATCAATATAATTTTTATTCTAGTGGGACACGCGATCTGGAGAAATTGTTCAGGAATATGATCGACATTTAGGATCAGTCAACACTATAACATTTGTGGACGAAAACCGTCGGTTTGTGACAACATCAGATGACAAAAGCTTGCGTGTTTGGGAATGGGACATTCCAGTCGACATGAAGTACATCGCTGATCCAACTATGCACTCAATGCCAGCTGTAACTCTCTCTCCAAACTACAAGTGGCTTGCTTGCCAGTCAATGGACAATAAAATTGTTGTCTTCTCTGCTCTCAACCGCTTCAAAATGAATCGAAAGAAGACATTTTCTGGTCACATGGTGGCTGGTTATGCTTGTTCACTTGACTTCTCTCCAGATATGAGGTGGGTACTTCTTTGTTTTAACATAACTTAAAGTTATTTGTTGGCTTTCAGAATTCTTTTTGTCTAAGGCCAAGATAATAATGACTGAAAATACATATTGAATTGTACATTTTATTTTTATTTTCTCTCTTACAGTTATGTTGTT
>NW_026267322.1:376680-378768 GCF_000697945.3 Frankliniella occidentalis | reverse complement strand
GGGTAGGCTCTCTCCTCGACGAACAAGACGGCGCAGTCGTCTATCTCGAGACACCGCGAGGTATCTTCACGCCCACCTAACCACTCTATCTAAAACACACCACGGAAGGTGTCGTGCAGTTACCATTCAAAATTGTAAATTTTTAAGCACATTTTTTTACATGAAGTCTATTGATGGCCTGATCTGGATCTGATCTGGACCGCGCCCCCCGTGTCGTACGTGTAGCCCCCCCCCCCCCCCCCTTTCCAAGCATCTCCACCTTACGCCGTCATAGGGATAACGGACGCTTGATTAGCTACGGTGTGCTGAGGATGGGTGGGCGGGCTCCTCCCCCTCAGTGAGAAACGGTGATATTGAAACGATCGTCAGACTGATATCGAAACGATATCAGGCCGATATCGGCGTCAGAAATAGTGTCGATCTTTGGTGTCGAATCTATCCTGAAACGGTCCTGTAATAACTGACACATTTTCTCTCTCACTGGGGGATCGATCGTACCTGCTGCTGCTGCTGGACCGCCAGTTATAGAGCGTTCTCTTATTTTATCCGATTTTATCCGACTTCTAAACGACGGATCCCGGATTAAGAGCCGTCCGGTCCGGTCCCCGTCTCTCTGTGAGTTTTCTTGGCGCTGCCCACGCGTCGCCGATCCGTTTGTTTGTAACGCTGAACTTGATCGAGTCGCCGTTATCAGACGCGTCAGTTGCGAGAGAGCTGCTGCTGCGTGGCTATCAAACGTTCTTTTATTTTTTTTATTTTCATCATTATTATTTCGGTTGGGGGAAAGGGGGAGGGGAGCTCCTGATGATGGCTTCCCATCCTTTGAAAGGGAGATGCGTATACATGACAAATAAGTCTCATCAGTTGTGGCGCTTGCAAAGCCCTCGCCCCCTCTCTTCAGAGAAATTTCCCACCCAATTAAGGGGGTGAAACAGAAAACATATCTCGGTAGCCTAAATGCACGGGAGACACAAGTAGTTGACGCTCGTGGCCAACCCTCCCGCTCGCCATCATAGTCCCCTGGATCTCCATCCGGGGTCGTTCTTTGCCGCGGGTCGGGGTTATCGTAGCCGAGTCGGGTTATTGAGATACACACAAATAATACGTACAGCGGCGTCCTTCGAAATCGAAAACCTCGCGGGAGATAAAAAGCTGCTCCTCGGCGTCCAGTCGTCATATCACAACCCGTCGCACGTCATATTCTTCTTGTTTGCTGTGTCCGCTTCTATCAGTGTTCTCAGTTCCATTTCTCTTTTTTTCCCATTTTCTATACGCTGCTCGCTGCTCCCATCACTGGTACTATGTATTCATAATAATGTGACGGGACAAAGGTCGACAACCTCCCCCGCCCTCAAGACCCGCCTCCCCTACTCCCCTACTCGGGTGTGCAGTGAGACGTGTGATGATGATGGCACTACCTGGGCTGTCGAAGGAATATTGAGCGACTTTTGAACGCGGGTCGGGGACCTATTTTTAACGGGGGACGCTGAACGCGGCGAGGCCAGGTGCCAGAGAGAGGGTCGGGCGCGCGACAGTCGGACAGAGACGGACGGATGGACAGGGGAGGAGGCGAGGAAGTTGGGCGAAAACTCTGACGCGGGCCATGCCTGGACCAGGCAGTGACCGCGCACGTCTCGGTTCAACCCAGTTCAACCACCCAAGGTGGATGATAGTTCCACCGCAACGGAGTAACTCCTTCAAAGTGATGGCTTCGACGCGACGGCAGGACGTCCGGGGGAGCCGGCGATCAGCCCTCCTCCTCAAGTTGTGGCCCAAGCCGGGTCGACACGTCCGCGGCAATCGATAACCATTACGCCCTGGCCGCGACCAGCTCCGTTGCCGCCTATGACCGGGTGCCGCCGGGCGCGGAGTGGGCCACCGCACAGCTCTCCAGATGAGTGACGTACCTCTTGATATCCGCGGCAAAACAAAACCGACTACAATAACTGGAGAGGAAAACAATCACAAACATGGGAGTCAAAGGACGGATAGCACGGTCGCTTTGTTATGAAATGTTGCAGGTTTTTTGGTGGTGGTGGTGGTGGGAATTTACCTCGAATGAGCCAGTTATAGTGTGTGTTGGGGGGG
>NW_026267322.1:374268-376274 GCF_000697945.3 Frankliniella occidentalis | reverse complement strand
GGGGGGGGGGGGCTGTGCTGATGGGGTGGGGCACTAAAAATATACTGCACGTTGGTCAGTCGGACACTCGCAACAACGGCTGCTTCCGAGGGCGGCGGTGGTGGTGGTGTTGGTGGTGGTGGTGGTGTGGTGGGCCCCGCGTCGCACCCCCCTGGTCCCCGCCCCGCGCCTTCCTCGCCGCCCGTCCCTGCCACCGATTTCTCATACTCGCATACCCCAGTCCCGCCGGCTCTTCTCATACTCGTCATAGGTGTGCGGTGGTGGTGGGCGAGCGCGTCGCAGCGTCGTGCTGTAAATAAGGTTTCGATTGGAGGTGGGGGGGGGGGTTAGTGGCGCTGTCTGTATGGCGCTCGACGGCGACGACGCGCGCGGTGTTGGCGCGTGCCGGCAGCGCCCGCCGGGTAGGCAACTCATCCTGCGCCTCTCGAGCGCGGCGCGGGTCGGGCGCGGGACAATCTCACAACTTTATACTCGACTGTGCCTATTGGCCTCGGGCGCCTGCGCGACTCGGGGTAGGCCACCCCGCAGTGCACCCGTGCACTGCAGGCGAGATGTTGCCTACCCATCAGGCGCCATGAGAGCCTGGCACTGGCTGAACTGGGCAATTTCGTAACGAAACTGTGTCTGGGCGACTGCCTTTAGTTTTAAGGTCAGTTTGCAAGTTAAAAGCGGGCGTTAGTAGTGAATAGTGTGGTCTAGCAAAAAACTGCTGACAGAGGGGGGGGGGTCTCCATATTGTCTTCCAAACCGCCAAGCTGCTGCAGTTTTGGCATGTGAGTGCCGGGGCCAGATGAGTTGTGGTCTGGAGAACAATACGGGCACCACCAGTCTGTCAACCGCGGAACATGCACATTTAATGTATGATGCTCCCACTAAAACTTATTTTGCAACGGACGAGTAAACTTCACGGGAAGAGATTTACAACGACACCGGAAAAATGTCTAAAAAGGTGGTAAGCATTGAGTGCCTTTACCAAGGGAAATTATTGCCAAATGCACTTTGAGCTCATTTAGGGCTCTTTTAGGCGGATTAAGGTAGATTAAGTCGGGAATGGGTGGATCAGTAACACTTGCGCTGGAGAGAGAGAGAGCGAGGTAGAGAGGGAAGGGAGGGGGGGGGGCGTTCCGCCCGGAGTCCGAGGGGGGGGGGGCAACATAGCCCGCTGCTCGCTGCACTGGGCGAGGTATTCAAATCTGATGCAATGCTGGTACGCCTTGCGACATGTCTCTCTCCTCTCTAAACTCTCTCTCCCTTACCGCCTGTATCTCTCTCTCTCCCTCACTCAAACACACTCGCTCACACCGTTGCGTCCTGCTCTCCCTATTATCAAACAGCATCATATGCCCCAAAGTAGCATCTACATCACATCACCGCCGTCGCGTACAGATAGCCTATCATGTGACTGCAGTATTGCGAGAATCGATATCTCAAAGCAGTTCCACAAAGTGGCCCCCTTCCCCCCCCCCCAAAAAAAAAAGGAGAACAAAACTAGTCCTCCTCCTCTTTCCTGCTGGACCAGGGTATACCATCCGCTCTGGACACCTGAGGGGGCCGGTCGAGTAGTGCTACATCAACCGTGTCGCATAAGCTTGGAAGTGAGCTTGGAAGAAATGCGCGAAAAGAACATTGTGCGCGGCGGCCTCCTTTTTGGTTTGGTTCGCATTTTCAAAGTTAGTGTATGGATCTTGTGCGGTGCGGCAAACTGCTATCAGAACCTTCGAGCTCACAAGTGCGGAGTAGACCCCCTCTCCCATGCCCGATGACGAGCGTCGCGCCGGCGGCGTCGACGACTGCTCTGTGCTGGGCCTCTACTTAACGGTTTGGGCGCCGAGTTTTCTCGATGGCATGACTCCGTTGAGGCCGCCGCCGTGCCGCCGCAGACCACACAACCACTTCACGGGTACCGGGGGGGTGAGGGCGGAGGCTGGGCGGGCGGGAGCAGACGAGAGGACACAGTGGACCAACGGAGGATTACCACTACACTCAGATCTCTGTGATGAGTGATT
>NW_026267322.1:371258-372956 GCF_000697945.3 Frankliniella occidentalis | reverse complement strand
CCCCGCCCCGCCCCGCCAATCCACGCCACGCCTACTGCAGACAGGACAGTAGGGCCGGCGCACCTGTCCTTCTGATGACGATGAGAACCCATTCCGCAGATGAGGGGCTTATCTCGCGTACGTGAGGAGGAGGGGCCGTGTGTATCGTCTGTACCGGCTCAAGTCAATGCGTGGCTCGGCTCCTGTCCCTCTCTTTCATTCTCTCTGCCCTACTCCCTCTCTCCCTCCCTCTCTGACACACACACACACACACCCAACCACGTCTTTCCGGATCAAAACAAACACGATCATGACTTTTGCTTCAGACCAGGCCACGCGCCGCGCCGCCTGGTGCGGCGGGTGCGGCCTGCAATTTGCGGTCTTCTTTTCTGACCACACATGCGCTTGTGTGTGTGTGTGTGTGTGTGTGTGTGTGTGTGTGTGTGTGTGTGCCGCTCGTGGGCCTTTATGATAATCATCGACGATCGGCGTACACAGCCTATACCCGCCGGGTTCCCGTGTGTTCCTCTTCCTGTACCGAACTGTCTCTCTGCCCCCCATATGAGCTCGCCGCTGTTGTTTCGTTTCCACGTAGATGTCTGTCCATCCCTCTCGATGATGCTCCCGGACGTACTTCCCTCCTCCTCCAGGCTCCCCCCACTCTTCTCCCCCCCCCCCTTTCCCCCCCCCCCCCCATGTCCCTCCCCGCCGCCCCCGGCAAGGCCGCGGGTGCGCTGACCCGCACTTACAGGAGGTGTAGCACTTCCTCGCGGTGGGGAGGGAGTGGGGGGGGGGGGGGCTACGGAGCCTGCAGCATACTTTAAATGAAACCGACAATGATGCATTTACACAGCATTCCACACACCACAACTCCGCTCCGCGATTAGTTGCAAAAGCGTTTGCGGAGAACTTCAGTACGCCCCCGCAGTATGGCCCCGGTACGTCTCCGGTACGGCCCGCAGCCGACTGATTCCGAGGAACCATCTCCTATACCTTTCGTATAGCTCCATCCTTGTCGCACTCAATGAGCGGCGCCCCTTGAGGTCTCTTCGGAATCAGTCTGCAGTGCGGCCCCCCGGTACGCCCTGAAGCTGGAGCCCATAGGGATGGGTGGCGCCACTGAAAGTGCAGCGGTCAGCAGCACGGGCGGCGCGTGCGGGGCTGCGGCCGTCCCGAGCGTCCTCGACACCAGCCACAACAAGCTCACCGCGCTGGCGCCGGGGCGTGCTGGCCGGCTGGGCGCCCGCGGGCGTCGCCGTCCAGCCGTCCAGCGGGGCGCTGCTCCGCCGCCGTCCCCGCCGCCGCGGCCGCCGCCGCCGCCACTGAAGGTCGGCGATGGACAGGTTCCCTCTCTGTTCGTTGATTGTTTTCTTCTCGGAACGCCCGCAGGCTGCACCCGTGTCGCTCTCTGCCGCCCTTATTCGCCCCGCTATGCCGTCGTCGTGCGATCATGTGCTCACGCGCTTTTACCTGGCGTGATGTGGATCAAACCACTAACGGCTTTCTCGCTATGCTGCCGCTGAGGCGCAGTAGTAGCCTAAGCCGCGCGCGATTCACTTGGTGTGCTGGTGTGACGCCGGTCCGTATAGTCAATTGTCGCGAGTGCCTCTCCTTCGAACAAGTACTTCTTCGTACACCCCCCTCCCTCCTCACCGCCCTCTCCTGCTGCACCGTGTCGCCAGCCTCCTCCTCCTCCACCCCCCCCCCTGTGCCCCGATC
>NW_026267322.1:369885-371098 GCF_000697945.3 Frankliniella occidentalis | reverse complement strand
GTGTCGGAGGCGTCAGCTGAGATCAGTCGTGAGACCCGCGCGCCCTCTCGAACACCTCGCCGTCGTCACCTGTGCGACTCGCAGCACCTCCGGCGCCAACAACAACCACCGCGGGAGGCACGTCGGCGTCGTCATGAGGCAGACCGAGCAGATCCTGGGAGGCATCGAGGGCCTGGACACGGCCGAGGAGCAGGTCACCGTCAGCGTCCCGGTTAGTGTGGCGAGCAGTTCTTTTGGCAGCAGCCAGCTTGGCGCCAATTATTTGACACCTCGATGTCAAGCAGACTTTACGACTTTTTCGTTTCCACAGTTTGAGTTTGCTTTTAGGGATTTAGTAGGCATTTGACTTTCGACTGTCTGAAGCGCCCAAAGGCCTTACAAAACAATCCCGATGGTATTTATGGCCTGTGCTCCAAGTTATTCAAGTTGTAGCAGACTGTACTACATTTTGGCAGTGCGTCAAGCTCACCATGTCCCGGGCAATACTTCGTTCTCGTGAAAAAGATATGAGCAGAAAGAGGACAAGAGGAAACTTGGTCCCACCCGCAGTCCCATGGAATGACGCAGTTTATTTGGGCAGTCACGAAGTTATGATCGATTCTGACCTCGTGTGATCCTGAGTGTCGTCTCGGTAGCGCTACCCAGCCTTTCCTGCGTGTAGATCGTTTGTAGCCTATGATAATATTTATAAAACATTTTATACAGAAACTAAGTAATGGATAAATACTCTAAATGGGAAGGGACAATTTTTGTACCTAGGTTAGATCGGTAGACGTGTCTTTGAGCACAAATAAAAAAAAATCTGTACGGTAGGTACAAATTGTACCTAGGCTAGGTTCAAAAGAAGAATTTTGTATATGACGACGTAGATACAAATTTGTATTTGGTTTAGATGTGTTCAAAGACACAGCTTGTCTACGTACAAAAATTGTTCCTCGCCATGTAGCTTGTACTGTCGCGTGTTTTTTGAATGGACCAGGTTTGGACCAGGGGGTACTATGGGAAATCCTTAATTCAAATGAGAGGAGAGCGGGGTGGCGGGAGTAGGTATGTAGAATGGGGGAGGGGGGGGCGTGTGTACGTGTATCTCCTTGCGTCCCGCGCCCGCTCCTCTACCGGCCAAAGAACCGCTTGTTGCTGCGTCTCAAGGTCACCAGCTTTGCCATTTGACGGATCAAAGAGTGCGCCAACGAGATCGACAGGACAGCCCCCC
>NW_026267322.1:367409-369820 GCF_000697945.3 Frankliniella occidentalis | reverse complement strand
GGGGGGCACGCGGATGCGGCCCCACAAGGCGTCGGGTTTCGCTCCGCTCCGAGCACATTTTATTTGCTTTACTTTTTCGACGTCTCGTCATAAAAGTGTGTGGCGTGCCGTTCTCTTGGCACGAGGACGCAACGGGGGAGAAAGACAGAGAAAGAAAGACCGGTTTCCTGGTGTCGCGGCTCTTACAGCAGACAAGTGCGCTGATCTTTGAAACGCAAATTTGTTCAAATGTGATCAAACTGAGACCATTTCCAATTTTGGTCATCTGGTGGACCTAAACCTCGAATAGGCTGCCAAGAGTCGATTTTGACGGTCAACCTATCAACATTCTAAAGTCCGCCCTCAAGGTACTTAAATTTTGACCTTGATGGCCTCCTTTCTCATGTTAGTTTTGTCAAACGTGTGTTTCTTGGTCGGTCGCGCCATCGGCAGGGGACAGCGATAATGAATGAAATGTACGCTTATCGAAAAGAGATCGAAAACAAGTGATGCACGAAAAAACATCCGACCGAAAATAACCGACGGGTGTTATCCGGTGTGTTATCGTTAATAGGCTGTCTTCGGTCACTGCTGTTGCAGCGCTTTCCGGCTTCGTGTGTAATAGTACCACCCAGAGACGGAAAGAAAAAAGTTTAACAAGAAAAGAAAAAAAAACAGGGTTTGGACGGATGGATAGCCGGGCTTGCGTAACGAACGCCCAGGCGGTTAGGCCCTTCTATCCGATCCACTATCTTCGTTTTACATCGGGAGGAAAGGTCAGCCGATTTAATAATGCGGCTAGCCCGAGGCGGGAGTGTGTGTGTGCTTTTTTTTTAACTCTACCTTGTCTTTTTCCTTGCCCCCACTCGCCCCACCAGGCCGCACCTTTTTAAATACCATCCCTGTACCTTTCCGGTTTACCTTCGTGAGATATAAACGCATAACTACCAGATTTCGTACACATAACTGGAAACGCAAGTGTGTGAATTACGCACACTTGTAGGTGTGTGGATTCCCATTCGAAATTGAAATTCACACACACGCAAACACAAATAATTATGATTATTTTTTTATTTATTTTTTTCGTTTTGTCTGTAAAGACACGTGGAAATGTATCGAGGCCCATACCAGCTCCTCATCCCGCTTCCTAATGGCTATTTGGCTTGTCGTTGACCCCCGGGTGATGCGCTGGGTCTCACCTGTGGGCCTCCCCCCGGGGGGGCCACCGAAAGTAGTTGTGGCCCCCGCTGCAACGACTCGACCGCCAAGTCAATCGTACATTTGATGGGAGGGTCATACGCCAAAATAAGTACCTTTTACACTTTTCTCTGGAGAGTGGTTTATTTCGCAGTGGAAAAGAAAAGCGGGGAGGGGGGGGGGACACAAAATTCATTGATTCAACCTTCCCTTCTCCCTCCAACGGGAACGCACAATCATTTTTCCTCCCAGCCGAGATTGTGTGTGTGTGTGTATGTGCGCGCGCGCGCGCGCGTCAGTGTGTGCCTTGTTGGGTGGGTCTATTTATAGGTGTCCATATAAATGGTGGAATGTGGACGAACCTGGACGGGTTTAGCTGAGGACAGCGTGAGGTAGGCCGCCTCTCTCGGGCCCGGTCCCCCTCCCCCCCCCCCCTCTACTGACGCATCGCGTACACCGTCAAATGATAGATTTCGTGTTATGGATTTTAGTTTAAGGCTGTGACGATTCATACGGGAATAGTAGCGTTTCTTGTGAACGATGCACCAAGTTGTACCTGCCTCCGCACTTTAATTGTTGGCGTATTTTTATTAACGAATAACTGTCACACACTTTCCGCTACATAAGTTTTTGTTTTGTTTTGTTTTTTGAAAGAAAAGGACGTTTTGATCCGAGCTCTCCGACTGCAAATTAAAAGAGAAAGTCCATGCCCAAAATTACAACGGCTGAAACAACTTCAAATTTCTTTATTTTTATTTTTTTTTAACTGGTATACTGTCCGGTCCGGTTCACGTCCGTTTGCAGTCGTTGTTGGTCGAACTGCTTGTCTACTGACGTTTGACCCCCAAGACCGCCCGGCCCGGCCCAGTAGAGTGGCTAGGTGCCTTAATCAACCAATCAATCACTCGAGGGCCTCGATAAGGTCCGCGGGACGCCGCGCCTGACAGGCTGACGATGCTCCCGCCCAGTCGAGGACCACAAGCTGCTGCAACTGACACACTCTCACAAACAATAACTGCAACATTCTTAAAACTATTTTTTTCATTTTTTTTTAAGTCTTTTTTTTTTGTACTGTGTGGCTGGCATAGAGCAATGTAGGGGAGGAGGCAAAAGTGGGCAAGTGCGCAGTGCCCACAAGGCATTCTATTCACGTTCGGTATTTGAGTCGCCCCGCCCCGCCCCGCCCCGCCGCGCGTCATACTGCACGACACTACTTGGTTCCGCTCGCCCCGCCG
>NW_026267322.1:366315-366678 GCF_000697945.3 Frankliniella occidentalis | reverse complement strand
CCCGCCGGACGAACGATAATACACGCCAATAAATAAACAACAATAAGTGAAAGTGCCGAGCTGTGCCACACGCGCGACCCTAGCAGGAAGCAAGGCAACAGGTTCACTCTCTTAATCTTAGATTATAAGTTCACCACGAATACATATTGACCCCCGTAACTGTATAATACTTTCGTCTAAATTTTATCGCACTGGAAACGCAATTGTGTGAATGTCGCACACTTGCAGGTGTGTGAATATCCATTCGTACACCTGCAAGTGTGCGACATTCACACACTTGCGGTTCCAGTGCGGCTTTGCAATTTCTTTAACACTTTTTCATATGATTGTTTCTCTTTGGAAAGGACGCACTTTCTATTGGGG
>NW_026267322.1:358459-359158 GCF_000697945.3 Frankliniella occidentalis | reverse complement strand
AAGGTCACGGCGGCTGGGGAAGGGCGCCGAGAGGGCGGATGAAAGAACAGCTCCTCCGTTTGGTCCGAACGCCTAATGCCTGTCGTCCTGGAGGGAAGTCCCCGGTGCAGGGCCCTGACCCGCGCGGCGCGTCCCCGCGTATCGCTCGCAGGGCTTAACTGCATTACTTCCTCCTTGTTATCACTTGCCGTGTGCGTTGATCTGGCGTCACGCCTCGTATATATTTTTCCCCATCCACTTCTCTTTACTTTTTCCTGGGTTGGTTATAGACTTGGTTTCGGCGGAGCGTTTTGGTGCCGAGGTTTGGTGTCACGTGGTCATGTCAGGAAGCCACTGCTTGTCCAGTTCAATCCCTTCAAATTCAGGGCCGGGCTGATGTCTGCTGACACTACTTCTGCTGGTTGCGGTTACGTGTAGTACACCCCCACAACATCTCTGGTTGGTCCAGCGAAGGTCTCTGTGTATTTGCCTGTGGGGATTTGTGCTGCTTAGATCAGTGCGGCGACATATTGCCAGCCACTCCACAATGGAGCCTACAAAAAAATGTGACCTCGCCCTCCTCATCGTGTTGAGCACACTGCACAAAATAGTCTTCGACCACATGCCGAAACCAGCCTGCACCACTCCGTCGTGTCCGGCCGGCCCTCTTCGCATCGAGAACATTTGCACAATGCTTCCCCCCTCCCCTCCCTCTCTCCA
>NW_026267322.1:356940-358409 GCF_000697945.3 Frankliniella occidentalis | reverse complement strand
CCTCCCCCTCTTCCCCCGCCCCGCCACTACTACTGACGGCGTTGCAGCGGCGGTCGGTGACCTGTTGGGCGCCTGTTGGTGACCGTGGTGGTATGGGCCACCACCGGCTGAGTTCGGGGCACCTTATACTAGAACAAAGGTACTATACCACCTTTGTTCATTTTTCGTCAGGTCATGTCCACAAACAAAAACGCACAGCTATGTTTTGTAAATTTACGATCGCAGTCGTAAAGTTCGAAACTCTCGATCATAAACACAATTATTCAAAAGCGCAATTTTTATTTTATCGTAAATTGTGGGCCGCAATAAGTTACAAAAGTGCTACGTCGATTATTTTTTTTAACTAAAAAGACATACTGTAGGCTTTCTTTTACTGCATGATCCACAGCTTGAATCCCGACCGCACGCCCCGTGCCCCGTGTAGACACGTCACCACACGACGCCCCTCCTCTTCACGTGAGGCGAAAAACAACGAAATGCGAAAAGAAAGGCGTCTCGGTTGGGGGGCGGCGGGGGGTGACGGGGGCGGCCGCCGTCCCCACGTGACACACGGCGCGCTCAAATCACACGCCACTTGGCACGGCGGGGAGGTGTTGTGTCCGAGGCCGCGAGGGGCACCCGGCCGATGACGCCGTCGGGCACGTGCGCCCGCACACGCCGCACGCGCGCGCGCGCGCTCGACGTCTGCCATGCCGCCTCCTCCCCCCACGGGGCCGCCTGCGGAGGTCGGGGTAGGCCACCCGCCGCATGCCCGTGTCTGACGGGCAGGGGCCTGCCCTCCCTCGCCCCTGCAGCTCTGCTCCAGCCACCCCAGGCGCGTGTCCTGCTGATCCCCCTGCTGACCCTACTGCCGAACTCACCACTGTATATCCTGGGTGTCCAGCAGGTAGGCGACATTCAAAGTCGCAAAACTAGGCGACTTCTGTCGACTATCTGCTGGACTCCTTCTGTTCTTCCGGGTAATTGCATTGTATATTGTATGAGTCCATAGGCATTCCACCCATTGTGTCCATGCAATTACCTGGCAAACCAGAGGGTGTCCAGCAGATAGTCGACATGTCGTCCAGTTTTGCGCATCAGGCGACTTTGTCGCCTATTTTCTGGACACCCCGGATTTACAATGTATAATGCCTATCCTCCTGCGGGTCACCGGCTCCCCCCCCCCTGCCGTGTGGGACAAGCTACAGCGTGACTCGAATGGATTCCAATACACGACCATTGTGCGAGGGGGCAGAGGCAAGCAGTATGGTGATGACGGAGAGTGAAAGAGAGAGAGATAGGGGAGCTGGAGAAGCGGTTTCTCCTCTTTGGCATTGACAAAGTGGCTCTGACCGGTGCTGGCCGGCGAGCTCCGCTCCCCCGCCCGCCCCTCTTCGGACTATACGGCACTGGCGAACCGAAAATGTTTGTGATTACGGAAGATTCCGCGTGTCGAGATGGAAAATAGGCGGGGGAAGAGGTGGCGGGGT
>NW_026267322.1:352645-356130 GCF_000697945.3 Frankliniella occidentalis | reverse complement strand
CTCTCTCTCTCTCTCCCTCTCTCTTCCTCCCTCTGTGTCTCTTTCTGTCTCTCTGACAGTCTCTTTCTGTCTCTCTCTGACTGTCTCTTTCTGTCTCTGTCTCTCTCTGTCCATTTTCTCTCTCTCTCTCTCTCGCTCCACCCGGACCTGCTCCCGCACCGTCGCATGCCTCTCGAGACTGCAGTGTCTCGGTTTGGTCTCTTGACCAGAGCCTCTCATCTGTCGGCCCGGCCCGACCACACTGGCCAGCTTGTCTGCAATATTCAGGGCGACGCCGCAGCAGTCAACGCTTAGGCCAGAGCAGCGGTCACCGTGTCATCGCGAATTTGTTGTTTTGTCACATCTGTACTTTTAAGAAATATTTTTTAAAAAATCAGCTCATTACGATGAATTTCTTGTAAGAAAACACTATTTCCCAAATTCTTCCGGATTTTTGTTTCCTTTTTTTTGGGGGGGGGGTGCAGGGGGAATGTAAAATAAGATCCATCTTTGTTATTAACAAAGATGTGTAAACTTCAGAAGTATAAGTCTACTACTATTTCAACGGACGCCATCAAAATGCTCGAGTTCTGAATACGGATAAGTGGGAGTGACAATGGGAGTAACAAACAAATATGTGATGACGTGGTCGTAAAAAAATCTTATCAGTTTTCATTTATGAGAAAAAATTACAGTGCAGTTGCTCGCTAGTCCCGCCAGCGCGACATCATTCTCGGTGTTCTTTGCTGCAGTTGATGCAGGTCGTGTTTCTGTGGCAGTCGGTAAATAAAAGAAGATAAGAAACTCTTTTTTTCTGTATTTGTATTTTTTCCATGTGCACACACATGCCACGCCGTTAGTTGTCACGAGGAGAGCTCCAGAAGAAACGCGTCGAGAGCGGAACGATATCGTCGCCCTGCGCTGCGGCCTGTGGCGCGCGCTCCGACACTGCTGCGCGGTTTGCTCAGGTTGCGTCAAGCACCTCCCTCCCCCCCTCCCCTCCCGAGTACAGTGCACTACCAGCGCCAAACGGGGGCCGGGCCGGGTCTCCCACGGTACAACCTGTGACAGCGAAGATTACAAACGACGTTCGCGGCGCGGAGCGCATCTCGCGGGGGGGAGGAGTGGTGGGCGAAGTGACGCGCGCGGTGTGCCGCCAGTGACCAGTGCTTTTAAGCAGGAAGGAGGAAGAGGGGGAGAAGGGGCAGGTCACCCGGCCAGTATAGTAGTCGGTCATACCGCAAGGTGCAGGCAGGGGGCAGTCACTTCTGACGTCTCGCGACGCCGCAAGGTCACGCCAAGGTCGCCGTGAGGTCACGCCAAGGTCATTCCGTAAGGACGCAAGAGGGGGGGGGGCTGAAATGCGAGTACAAAACTGCCCTGCCGGTGTGACAGCAATTAGGGATCATCCAGTAAGTTCGTCCGCCGCTGCCGCTCTGCAGGCTCTCATGGCGCCTAGTAGGTAGGCAACATCTCGCATGCAGTGCGTGCGTGCGCTGCGGTGTGGCCTACCCCGAGTCTTGCAGGCGGCTAGCTCCTTTACTTTTGCCGCCCTCAATTTGCCCAATGAAATCAGAGAGAAACAAGCGTACTTTCATGGACGATCCTTCACGTTACCTCGGTCAGTATAGATAATTAAGCCTAGCATCTTCCTCTCATTAGCCCCGATATAAACAGAATTATGTCAAGTTTTTTTTAGCTTCGCGAGTGCAAAGAAATTACTACCTGGCCGAGGAAAGAACGGCGTGGATATCAACACTGATCCTTTTTCGAAGTCGTTCCGATCTCGTCTCGATATCCTGTTTCGCACTTTGCCGGCGCTGCTCTGGCATCGGCGCGTCTGGCCGTTGACTTCGGCCGCCCCGGTGCGCACTGTTGGCTGGCGCCTATACCTCCTCGCCGCCTTGCGCAACCGTGTGGTGTGCACTGTCACATGCGAAGCGATGCTAAATATCTCAGTTATTGTTCGTGTCTCCGTGAAAATGTTTTGCTCGGCGAATATTTCCTGCTGCGTATAGAGATTCTTGCATGATAAACCCCCTGTTGATTGCCAAAAACTGTGGCCTCTCTTTGCATGACGGAATAATTTAACATTCAAAGTTTTAAACAAAAGATTTGAATTGTTTAATTCAAAATTGTTTGTGCCAAGGTGTTGCGCACCCCGCCCGGACGCCTTGCGTCAGGCGGCGCCGGCCAAGCAGGGGTGGAGACACGGCGTCCCGCTTTTGCATCAGCCTCGTCGGTCCGTTCCAGAACCCCCCACACCCCACCCACCGAGCCCTTGGTTGGTCCCGGCCAGCACCCCACGTGCAGCCGGGGTTGCATCAGTCCACTGAGACGCACCGTGCACCGGTACCGGGCGTATCTTCGAATGCGTTCCAGTGCGTGAATGCGGGGTTGCATACTCGCAAGAGCCATGATGGCGTCGTACGTGTGAAGGGGGTAGGCAAACCCGCAACACCGGAACGCATTCAAAGATGCACCCGGTGCACACAGAGAAAAAACTACCTGCGAAACTAAAATAGTAGCTAACTATAGTTTTTGAAGCTAGCGAAAACGTTGTGGTACTACTAAATGTTTCGTTACACAGCAAAACGTTTAGCTATACCGCTAGGTTTTAGCTACCTAGCTCCGCATGTTGTTTTCCTTTGTGTCAGCGACGCCCCGTACCTACGTGCGTCGAATGACATTTAAAATGGGGAGTGAGACCGCACTTTCGCGCCGTTTTGTATAATCGGGAGAGCAAACATGACAAAGACGAGACCAGGGACTCGCGCGCCGCTGTCTCCGCTGCCGCGCGGCGCGGCCGAGGGCGCAGAGCTGTATCATTCTCCATCCAGCCGGGCCCCTAAGAGGGCCGCGTTTGTTTGCCGGGGTGGGTTTCAGAGGATCCATCTCGGTCGACTACTCGACCCACGTGGAGTCGTTGGCGGCACTGCGCCCTAACCCACCCCCGCGCCGCCACCCAGGAGCACACTAACCTCAAAGAATCACATTGAGACACCCCCCCCCCCCATCTCATCAGTTCATTCACGTATATTGACGGTTTTCGTTGTTTGTTTGCTTGTTCTTTCGCAACAACGGTCGTCGCTCGGTGACTCAAACCGTTGAACATCAGGGTCGTATGGGCGGGGATGGGATTAGCGCGGGTGGAAACCGGAGAGCTCCGGGGAGGTAGGAGGGAGGGTGTGGCGGGCCTGGCGGGCAGGGTGGGTGCAGTCGGGGGTTGAGGCGGTTGGTGGTGGGGTGGGGCGGGCGTCGTCGGTGGCATCCGGAACTATCCGGGGCGGTCCGGCCGCCGACGCTCTCGCACTGCACGTGCTGGCGGGTCTCGCACGCGACGGAGAGAGGCCCGAGGACGGCGTCGGCCGCGCGTCTGACGCGTCACCGCCGACCAATGGCGGGGGTCGCGCGGCCGGGGGGCTCGTCGCTATCGACCAATGGGACGCCGCGGGCGCGCCCTGCCGCCCCCCTCGCCGTCCCCCCCTGCTCCGCCCGCCGTCGCG
>NW_026267322.1:329182-350434 GCF_000697945.3 Frankliniella occidentalis | reverse complement strand
GTGAGTGAGTGAGTGAGTGAGTGAGTGAGTGAGTGAGTGAGTGAGTGAGTGAGTGAGTGAGTGAGTGAGTGAGTGAGTGAGTTGTATGGGTAGGTAGAATGGGTAGGTAGAATGGGTAGGTAAGTAGGTTGGGTAGGTAGAATGGGTAGGTAAGTAGGTTGGGTAGGTTGGGTAGTTAGAATGGGTAGGTAAGTAGGTTGGGTAGGTTGAATAGGTACGTAGGTGGGTAGGTTTGAATGGGTAGGTAGGTGGGTAGGTTTGAATGGGTAGGTGGGTGGGTAGGTGGGTGGGTGGAAGTGCACGGGGCGTCTCCTCGCTCACGTCCCGTTCCTGGAGGGACCCTGGCGGGACCGTGCGGGTTGCGGTCATCTTCCTTTCAAGGTCAGGTCCGCCCCTCTCCCGGCACCCTCACCCTCAGCAGCGCGCTGCTCCTACCGCGCCAGCCCCTCGACTCGACACCCGCGCGGCCTTCAGCGAGGCCCTGGCGCAGGCCAGCCATGGGGCTAGCGCAGGTCGGTGCAGGCGCCGCGCTCCCCTGATGCGCTTGCGCATTCCCTCCGAGTACCGCGTCCGATAAATGCTGGACAGAACCAACTCGCTCCAATCGCCCTCGTCCTACTCCACAGTGGAAGGCCAGCGGAAGTGGGGATTCTAGAGAGGAACAGCAGGAGTCAAAGTGCGCTCTTTTGGCGTGCTTAGGGCTTTAGCCGAAGTCCTTCCCTTCCTTCCCTGTAGCCGTCGCGAAGCACCTGTCTGATGCTGTACGGCACTCGCGGGCTGTCAGTCGAACCGAACGCACCTTTACAATTACGAAACTCTTCGCCATACCCTACCTACCGTCTCCCCCTCCCTCCTCTTCCTCCGTCCCTTCTCCCTTTCCTTTCCCTCACCTTTCTTTCTCCCCCTCTCCGACGCGTTCCTCATCCTCTTCCCCCTCCTCCTCCTCCACTTCCTCCGCCTCCTCCTCCTCTTCAGTCAGTCAGTCCCCCAACCGCCGCGCCACCCGTCACACCTCTGCACTGCACTGCACTCCCTCTCGTCCTCACTATAAGATGGTGTTGGAAGCTTCACGTCAGGCAAGCGACTGGTTGTCATTCTTTTTTTTTGTTGTAAGATCCTTCGCCATGGCTGTCTCTTACTCAGTGCCCCTGCACGGCGCGCGGCGGGGGCGGGATAGTGTGTGGCACCGCGGGCTCCTAGTGGCCCACAGGGGCCCATGGGGGCCCATAACCTTCAAAGTGTCGTGTGTTTTCGTGTCCTTTCTAGTCGTAAACTAGCTGTTGAGAGACATCAGACGCTCCTCTTTACATTCCTCTAGTGCCTTGTCCTATTTAGTTTTGTGTTTGATGTACTGCTCACGAACTGTCCTGGAGATGGGGAGTCCCTTCCCACGGACACTGCAGTTATTCCTTGTTCCCCCCTGTTCAACTAGAGTGTGTTGTGTTGTTTCCAGATTCGTGAACGATGCAAGGACCTAATCCTCACGGACGAGGTGATCGCCGAGCTCATGCGGCGCATCGCACGGGACGTGGAGAAGGGTCTCGGCAAGGACACCCACAAGGAGGCAGTCATAAAGTGCTTCATCACCTATGTGCAGGATCTTCCAAATGGAACCGGTGAGTCAGCTGGAGTCGAAAATTGTGAAACTGTATTTTTTCACTCTATTACATTTGATTCTAACTTTTACATAATTGCAGAGCGAGGAGAGTTTCTGGCTCTCGATCTTGGCGGCACAAATTTCCGAGTGTTGCTGATTCACCTGGGTCAAAATCATTTTGATATGCAGTCTAAAATCTATGCAATTCCTCAATCCATCATGATTGGTTCTGGAGAACAATTATTTGATCACATTGCTGAATGTCTGGCTAACTTCATGAAGGAACATGATGTTTACAGGTACGTCTGTTTGACCATTACTGAATCCTGTAAAATTTATCATAATTCTGCAGCAGTTTGAACACTTTCATATTATTTTCTTGATTGCAGCCATAAGCTACCTTTAGGCTTCACCTTCAGTTTTCCTCTCCAGCAACTTGGTCTGACAAAAGGTCTCCTAGAAACATGGACAAAAGGCTTCAAATGCAGCGGCGTTGTGGGTAACGATGTGGTGCAGCTTCTCAAGGATGCTATCAAGCGGCGAGGGGTTAGTATTATTATTGTCTCCAAGTTTTGCTCTCGTGGATCAGACAGACTAGATAGTATTGTAGTTACTTTAGCTGCAGTGCGAGTGAGGTATGTTCACACTAGGCAGCCACGCCTTGTGGCATTTATTTTTGATTACAGGATATACAGGTGTCAGTTGTAGCTCTCTTAAATGATACAACTGGCACACTTATAAATTGTGCTTTCCAAAAAACTGACTGCCGAATAGGTTTAATTGTGGGTAAGTCATTCGGCAAAATTAAAGTGAATGCAAAATTGGAACAAAGCTTCATTTAGCATGATGGGGTTTAACAAATAAAATAATTTTGGGCTTATCAATATTTGCTACTGTGATTTTGGCTGTTTCAACTAGGATATTTATAGAGGCTTGTCACAATGCATCTTTTTTTATCTATTTCAACTGTTATTTACTTTGTGCGGTCAAATTAATTAAATATGATAAATTATCAATTTTCGAACAGCATGTCTCCAGGGCAAAAGTATCAAATTTGCTTTGCAGGAACTTCCACATTGTCATCCACATTAGGTTTTTTTTTCTTTCTAATATTTCAAAAGTTTTATTTTGACTTTGTACAACATCTTCAAGATAAGAGAATTGGTTGATCATTCAATTGTGTCTTCATTTGTTGGAGAAGTCACTGCAGCACAGCTTTTGGGACTCCTAATATATGGGACTGCTGATCATTGAGTTCACTACTTCATTGAATGAATTTGGAGCTCTTGTGGGCATGCATGTAACATGGGTACCGCTTTTTATTCTGTTCAGGATATTCAGATCCAGGTCTGCGCCATTCTCAACGACACAACGGGCACACTCATGTCCTGTGCATGGAAGAACCACAACTGCCGAATAGGTCTCATTGTTGGTATGGTTTCACTTTTATTTCAGTTTTCAGTCTGTGTTTTACGAGTTTGAACTTCAGAAGTTAGAGAAAATTACTTTAAGTTAATATGTCCAAGAGTTGGACGTCTCATCTCCATCTTTCATTTTCATAAGAAAAAATAAGCATAGCATGAAACTCTCTTTTAACTTAATTCTAAGTAATTTGTCGTTAACAACCTCATTATCACTTTGTTAATGTTGTTTTCTTTGGTTTCAGGAACTGGGTGTAATGTTTGTTATGTAGAGAAGACTGAAAATTGTGAATTGTTTGATGGAGATGTAAATGCCAAACCTGACTGTATTGTGAATACTGAATGGGGTGCTTTTGGAAGTGATGGTTCACTTGATATTGTGATCACTGAATACGATCGAGAAATAGATGAAAATTCCATCAATGCTGGAAAGCAGTTGTAAGTTTTCCTAATGTATCAAATTTTGTATGTGTGCCTGCAATCCAATTGACGTTTGCATTGACCTTGTTCAGGTTTGAAAAAATGATCTCTGGAATGTACATGGGAGAGTTGGTCCGACTTGCATTGGTACGGTTTACGAAAGATAAATTACTGTTTGGTGGTCAAGGCTCAGACTTTTTGTTCAAGAGAGGAAATTTCTTCACCAAATTTGTCTCTGAAATAGAAAGGTATGTTTTGTTGATCTACATTGTTTTGAAAAATGGGATTGACAATAATCTTACACTGCAAAATTGTAATTTCTAGTGATAAACGTGGAAGTTTCATCAACTGCCGAGAAGTCCTTGGTGAGCTTGGACTTGCACATGCCACTGAACAAGACTGTGCAAATGTTCGATACATCTGTGAATGTGTTTCAAGACGTGCTGCTCATTTGGTGTCTGCTGGTATTGCTGTTCTTATTAACAAGATGAAAGAACCTAGTTTAACTGTTGGAGTTGATGGTTCAGTATATCGTTTTCATCCACACTTCCATGACTTAATGGTGGAGAAAATCAAACAGTTAATTCTTCCTGGTATCAAGGTAAACATATTTTCAATCAATTTCTGTGTAATTTCAGGGTTAGTGTGTGATTTTAATTTTGACTACTTCTGTTTTCAGTTTGATCTGATGCTGTCTGAAGATGGCAGTGGAAGAGGTGCTGCACTAGTAGCGGCAGTTGCATGTAGAGAAAACTGATGTTCTGTTATGTTTATTCAGGTTTTGTAAATATAACTAGAGAATATATTGTATATGAGTGTAAGTGCGTATGTGTGTGTATTAGAGTGTATGTATTGATGAGAGTGTGTAATTATTGTGTGGGTGTGTAAGAACTATGAATCTAGAAGAAGCGGGTCAGGTTACCAGCTACTAGTCTACCCACCACCTGTACTCCAACTGTCCTTACATTTTGTTTATTCAATTACTTTTTACCGTTTTTTAAATGAAATATTATTTTTTTGTATCTGTAGAGGATTTGGTTGGTTTTACTTAGTGTTCTTTTGAAACATGTAATGAGGTTGGTTACTGTGCTTTACTCTGTATATTTTAATATGAAACTGATTCATCCACTATGGCTGGAAACAAATTTTTAAATTGGCTTCTATCTACTGTTGAAGGAAAGTAAGGCTGTGTATCTGGCCCCTCTGTGGGATTTTTTTTGGTATATTATTGTACTTAGTTAATTAATGCACTTGTTAGTCAGATATATTTTTTATTTATATGATCAAGTTGGGCTTAGTTTGTTTTATCCCATGGCATTGGCTCAATATTTCAAATGTCTTGTTGGCGCTGTTTACTGATAAGTGCTTTGTCTCGTATGTAATTTATTAATTTCCTTGTAGAATAGCTGGTGTATAACCAAATTTGCTCCTTTCAAGATGAGTTTCTCTGCCCAATCATGATGAAATCAATATGGGCCCATGAGCATGTGAATGCGTAAGTGTACTTAAAGTAGCAGCATTCCGGTTTTATTTGTTTTAATTTTTTTGAAAATGGATGGACTGCTTGAAGCAAGGAGTCAACTTGCCAGATATTGTGTGGACCAGGAAAATCAACACACACGTAGCAAAATTACGTACTAGTCATAATAGCATGGTATTTGGTGGCACTGTGGACCATGCCACTTAGTGCCATGCGCCTCCCTGGCTCTGATATTTTATCAATTGTATGATGTTGATATGTTATGTATGTGTGCATCTATATTTTTGTTGTAACTTAGTTCTCAAAAAGCAATAGTTAAAAGTGCATTGACATGTTGTTTGGATTATGCATTTCATCATGTTTTGCTGTATCAAACAGAAGTCATGTTCACATGGTTAAAATAATCCACATTACTTAAAATACATTGTATGGTGCTTGTACCTAATTTTTATAGTGGCAAATAACCATAATGTTTTATTAACTGTGGAGTTGAGCAAGTTGTAATGGAACAGACTATGTCAATAGTATGTTGAGACTGGTGTTGTGTACGGCCTGAAGTTCTTTCAATCAAAAAATTGTCTGCCAGAAACTGCCATCAATTACAAACAGATTTGTTCCTTAGACTTGAGACTGTGATTTCTTTTGTCTCCATATCAATGTGGATTCAATGTACATGTTAGACCCCTATAAAATAAAGAAAAAAAGAAAAAACATTTCCCATATATATTATACTTTAGACTAGATCTTTATTTCACCCATTATCGCAGGTGATTTCGAGGTTTCCATGATATTTCAAGAACAGTACCTGGAGGCACAGCTATGGGCTCAGTAGGGTGTGCAACCCAAGGGGTTGCTTACTTCAAAAAACCAGTGCACACTCAGGAAAAAATCAAATAAAGAAAGTCAATAGTCGAAAAGTCAGGATTCGAGAAAATCAGGAGAAAGTTAAGTAAAATCAACGGAAAAGTCGGCTGAACTCCAGAAAAATGAAAATAGCAGAACAGATTGATCGACCTAAGACTTCTAATCAGAGCTACCACACTCACAGGCCGCAAGGCAAATAACATTAACAACCTTTCAGCTTATAAAATTTGTCCTGACTCATTACACACTATGTATGAGTAAAAAGTCAGAAATTAAATTTATCTTGACAAAACAGTAGCACACTTACATTGATGATAATATGAATTACTTCTTTGTATTCAACCATACTTCACGCAATGCAACCCTATCACTTATCGTTGTTGTAAATGGTGGAAATACAGTTATTTGTGGATTTACGTCTCTAGGTTTGTAACATCGAACCTTGTAATTTTTAAAACCATTGGAAGCCCACTCATCAGCAACTAGTGTAATGAGCAGGGATGCAAATTCCTCATCAATTGTAGCATCATCTGGGGGCACTCTCCTCTCCAATATATCAAAATAGCCATTTGTTAACACAGGGACAATGTAATCTACCTGAAAATCATGTGCAAAATCATAAGCATAAAAACAATACTTATAAAATAAAATTCTTAACAAATAATTGAAGAATGAAACAAAACAAACCTTTGATATTATATCTTTTAAGTTTCGTACACGGTCCTGAGCTAGATAGCCGGTATGATCAGAGAGTTTAATTACAAAATACGACTTTTTACTTTTTCCAAATGGTTCTTTAAGCTCATTTTCTAGCTGATTTGCAATATCTTGTCCATCTCTTGCAAAAGAAAGTAAAATAATGTTTCTGTACGTCTGAAAAGAATTTATGGATTTTCAATACAGTATAATGTTGTAGATTGTAGCTAGGCCAAAATCAATTTTTAAGAGATTCTTTACAACATACCTTTGAAAAATTAGTTCTTCTGGTGACTTGAGAGGAGAGCACATTTGGAATGGGAAGAGGAACAGGGTTAAGACAGCCTAGAAAAGTGTAATGTGAAAATGTAATTAGTAGGTAAAGAGAAAAGAATGCTGCTTGATAGATGCACAAGGTCCTAAAAAGGGAACGTACCACTGTCTGATCGTGCATGTTGTGCAAGAGCTACAAGAGGCACAACAAAGATGTTCATCAGAAACAATTATAATTAAAAGTATCCCAAACAACAAAGAATATTAGGGTCATAAATAAAACTATACCCTCCAAATCTTCCTTTTCTAAACGCGCTATTGCCCTGTACAAGGATGCGCATTCTAATGATTTAATCAAGTCCTTTACTTTCATATCTGGGACCATTTTACAAAGATCACGGAGCAGGATTTTAGATGGATGTTTTTTCTCTATATTTGCCATCTCTTTGATTTTCTGCAACATCAAAAACCAAAACAAAATACAATAAATTCATAATATAAAACAACATTTTAAATACTAGATTGAAAATTGAGGCTTACAGAAGCATTATCCTGCGACGTGCAAGGAGTGTTCAGAAAACAGTTTGCTAAGAAAGTCTCAAACGTAAGTGGGGATGACAGGAGTAAAACTTCCTCTAACGCCACTCTGGCTTTACTGCCAAAGCCACATAAAAGGTGAGCAATACCCACATCTTGGGTAATATCCATCAGACGTTTGGCACGCTCTGCCTCATACCTGCTACTCTCATTTACGAGGTGCAGAAATTCACCACGAATCAGTTCACCCATGTTGACAGTTGAGAGGAATCTGCAACAAAACTGCATTAATACAGTGTCATTTACTCAAGCAGTATTTGCTTCAAAATGATAAGCTGAAAAGGCATAAAAAATAAAGGTCTGTTTACACAAATGACAATCATAATAAATCATTATACCAAACTATTTCATGTGAAACCTGACAAGAGGTTTCTGTGGAACAAGAAAGAGGGATACTTTCTGGGTAGGGGGTAATGAGTCATCACATGTATTATTTTCTTCGATGTTCAAAGAAGGTTCCAAACAGGAAAATATTGAACGCCTACTCCCACTACGCGATACTTTGACGTGACTGACGTCACTGTCGTTGAAGGGGAATTTCTCTTACCGACACAACAAATAAACAGACGTGAGAGATGAGAAATACATGCTGTTACAAAACAGACCGCAGGCAGGGTGCAGAACTTCTGCATTGTCAAATCATCTTTATCAGTCTGTACGGGAAGGTGCGGTAATTTTGTCGATCACCTCTTCATAAGTATAAAAACATACACCACTGTCACATTTTGCCGTGTTTAAGATTAAGAACACCTCTGCAGTCCCTGCAAACTTGTCAAAATCGGTGTTTATGTTTGTACTTCTGTCCCTGAGTTGGCCCAGCCTTACGTGGCAGACGTTGGGCAGCTGGAGTAAACGGAGAGCTTAAATCTATCCAATTTCACGTATTTTTGGAACTATCTTGTTGGTTGATTAAGTAGAAAGTTCTCCTCTGCCGTTGAAGTGACCGGTGAGTTGCTGGAGATGTTCTAGTAATTCGAAGTAACCGTGAAACTGGGCTTTAGAACTGTCACTGACCGTCTAGCAGACTGACAGTTTCCCCTTCATTCATAGCGAAATCGGCGTTTTCCCAAAGAGAATATCTAAAACTCTAACTAACTCGTAACGTACTAGTCCATAAACTTAAATATTTTTTTATTTTTTCGGATGACCTGATCGGCTTAAAACCCATGTTATATTTACTTCGTTTTCATGTTGTTGTCAGAGAGAGGTTAAGCATCTTGTAGGGAAGAACGTACAGGATCCTCGACCTACATTCTATGCCACATATTATTTCACATTCTTTTACTCTCCCATCTCCACTTACTGCTCACAATTACATCACTGATTTCTTTTTTTATATATGTCTTTTTGTTTGCTTTTAACACAATATCATAGGAAATTCTGGAGACACTTGTACCAGATGTGCTAACAGTCGCTAGCGTAATGAAACAATTTATGTGTGATAAATATTACAGTTCATTTATCTGTACAGCTCCACTGCACACATTTCCATTCTAGCAATTGAACACACACACTCATCTTACATTTGAATAATTCACATGTTGTGTTTATCTGCTAAGTATTGTCAAATCTTTTCGTCACAGGAGCTCTAGCATGAATCCGGCGTATCCGCCGCCACAACCTTCGCCATATGGAGCAGCTCCAGTAACTGGGTACGGGCAATCGCCTGCTGGACAAGGGTATGGACCTCCTCCCCAAAGAAATTACGGGGGCGCTCCACCACCAGGAGCTATGCCCGGGCCTGGAGTCAACAACTCACCTGGAATTGCATCATTTCCATTGAATGGTCCATCACCTCAGCCGCCTAACTCACAGGGTATTTATTCTATCAATTTAAAATGTCATTAATGAAGGCTTATTTTAAATTCACCATGATCATGTCATAACTGCCGTACATTCGTTTCTTATTTTTCTAAAATTCCGCGTCATGTTTTATGCCAGGTCCTATGTCTGGAGCTCCAACTGGCCCACCAATGGGTCCATCAAGTGGTCTGGCAATGGGCTCAGTAGACATGATGAAATCTCAATCGAACCACATGGCAGGAGGTTTCCCACATGGCCAGGGGCACCCTGGATTGCAACCAGGTCTACAACAGAGACAACAACCTCAGCAGTTTGGTGGTCCTCTGCCCCAGGGTCCACCCCAAGCAACACCTCAGGGCCCACCTCATCCACAAGGCCCTCCTCACCAGCAGGGTCCACCTCAACCTCAGGGCCCACCTCAACCGCAAGGCCCACCTCAACCTCAGGGCCCTCCCCAACCGCAAGGCCCACCTCACCTGCAAGGCCCACCTCACCTGCAAGGCCCACCTCACCTGCAAGGCCCACCTCACCAGCAGGGTCCACCTCACCAGCAGGGCCCACCTCACCAGCAGGGTCCACCTCACCTGCAAGGCCCACCTCACCTGCAAGGCCCACCTCACCTGCAAGGCCCACCTCACCAGCAGGGTCCACCTCACCAGCAGGGCCCACCTCACCAGCAGGGTCCACCTCAACCTCAGGGCCCACCTCAGCCTCAGGGTCCACCTAAGCCTCAGGCCCCCCACGGGCCTCCTCAAGCTAACCAGCCGTCTTTGCAAGGGCTTCAGCAAGGCCCAATGCAGGGACCGCAGGGCCTTTCCCCTGGAAACCCGGGTCAAATAACAGAGCAGATGTCTGGTATGAATCTCAACAACTCTCCTCAAAGATTTGGTGGTCCCTCCCTGGCTCATGGTCCTCCTATGTCATCTCAACTTCCTCCTCAAGTAAGTAACAGTTATTTAAAAAGCTAAGTTTGCTGTGCTCTTTCAAACTATACATTCATTTCTAAATTACGTAACTCTTTCAGTCTGGGGCCTTGAGGAATGGTCCAGGTCAGCTCCCGCCTTCAAACCTTGGACCTGCAGGTTTCCCCCCTTCTCTAAATGGAGGGACCCCGGCCAACACAGCTGCTGATGGTACCCCTCAGTCTCCTTGGATGCCAAATTTACAATCTCCCTCACACACCAGTCGGCCTCCTCTGCAACAGGGTAGTCCATACATGAATGGGATGCCAGGTCAACCTCTCCCTGGAATGAATAGAGGACCTCTGCCCCCTGGTAGATATTTGTTTGCTACAAACTCATTAGAAAGCTTTTTGGTATACTGAGAATATCATAATTTTGAAGGATACAAAATGTTATTTACAGGTGGTAATACTATGACAAATGGTCCTCAAATGGGATATCCTGGTGCAGTGCCCCCAATGCCTGGTCAGTACCCTCCTCAGCCACAGCCTGGAATGGGCTATCAACAACAACCTGGTGTTCCCGGCTCTCATATGAACAAGGGCTACCCCCCTGCTCCGGTAACTGTTCAGTTTATAATACAGCTCTTACAGTGTTTTGCATTTTTCATTAAACCACTTAATACCGTTATTGCATTTTCTTCCTCAGGGTGGAATTCAGTCCCCGACACAGTATGGTGCCTCTCAAGCCGGTATGTTTCCTGCTCAGCAGCAAAAACAGCAGCAGAAAAGGTTGGATCCAGCTCACATGCCTAGCCAGGTAATGGGAAACCCATTTTTATTTTTGTATTGAAGGAGAAGGAGATTCTAGTGTAATCTTTCTTTATCTTCAGATTCAAGTTATGGAAGAAGACGAGAAGAATAATGGAGGGGTATTTGGCACCTGCCAGAAAGGGAAAGCCCCACCTCTTGTTACTACCAACTTCATTGTTCAAGATCAGGGCTATTGTAGCCCTCGGTTTATTAGAGCCTCTATGTATAATATACCAACTACATCAGACATCATGAAACAGGTAGGCAAAAAGATGAATTTGTTTAATCTCTATCAGAGGGCTTGTGACTTGTGTCCAACTATCTCACATTCAACTTTTACTTCCCTCAGACCAAACTTCCTCTTGCTCTGATCATAAGCCCAATGGCAGAAACAAAACCTCAGGAAATGCCACCTCCTGTGGTTGATATGGGAGAGGTTGGTCCAGTAAGATGCATTCGCTGCAAAGCATACATGTGCCCTTTCATGCAGTTTGTGGATGGGGGGAGGAGATTCCACTGTCTGTTCTGCAAGGCAACAACAGAAGTACCTGCAGACTACTTTCAACACTTGGACCACACTGGCATGCGAGTTGATCGCTTTGAGCGTCCAGAACTTATGCTGGGTGCTTATGAGTTTGTAGCAACCAAAGAGTATTGCAGAAATAATACCATCCCGAAACCACCTGCTTTAATCTTCTGTATTGATGTATCATATAACAACATAAAGTCAGGAATGGTACATCTCTTGTGCTCCCGTATGAAAGAGTTGTTGAAGAACTTGCCAATAGATACTGCTGTTGGGGCACAGAAGACAAACATGAAAGTTGGTTTCATTACTTATAACAACACAGTTCACTTCTACAACATAAAGGTAAGTAATTTTTTAAAATTTTGATTGCACGAATCTGCTCTTCTATCCACATCATTTTGATACTACATTTTGATTATACATTTTTTTAGAGTTGCCTTGCTCAACCACAAATGATGGTTGTTGGAGATGTCCAAGAAATGTTTATGCCGCTTCTGGATGGTTTCCTATGTGATGCCGAAGAATCAGCATCTGTCATTGATTCATTGATGGAACAGATCCCAGCTATGTTTGGGGAAACGAGGGAAACAGAAACCGTACTTGCACCAGCTATTCAAGCGGGCATGGAGGCATTGAAGGCAGCTGAGTGTGCTGGAAAACTACTTGTTTTCCATTCTTCACTTCCAATCGCTGAGGCTCCTGGCAAACTCAAAAATCGAGATGACCGCAAGCTCTTAGGAACAGACAAAGAAAAAACAGTCTTAACACCTCAGAATAATGTTTACAATACTCTTGGCCAGGAGTGTGTCGGAGTTGGGTGCAGTGTGGATCTTTTTGTTTTTAATAATTCCTATATTGATATTGCAACTATTGGTCAAGTTGCTCGATTGACTGGAGGAGAAGTATACAAGTACACTTATTTCCAGGTAAAAAACGTTTCCATATTGATTTTTTGACTTTTGGCTGCCTTACATTTATGTTGTTATTTACTTGTTACTTAGGCTGACACAGATGGAGACCGGTTAATTGCTGATTTGCAAAGAAACATTAGTCGGTCCATAGGTTTTGATTCTGTGATGAGGGTTAGAACATCAACTGGAGTTAGGCCTACAGATTTTTATGGTCATTTCTTCATGAGCAATACTACAGACATGGAACTAGCAAGCATTGATTGTGACAAGGTAATGGCATCTTATTTCCTGATTGTGTTCACAGCTATTCACTATATGTACTTTTAACCCTTTTCACCTCATTGTCTTAAAAAAATTTAGGGAGTGGCAATTGAGATAAAACATGATGATAAACTTGCTGAAGATGATGGAGTATATATCCAAGTTGCATTGTTGTATACATCTTGTGGTGGCCAGAGAAGACTTCGCATTTTAAATCTGGCTCTAAAGACATGCTCTCAAATGGCAGATGTTTTCAGGACATGTGATCTGGATACTATTGTCAATTTCTTCTCAAAGCTTGGTAAGAAATTTATAATAAATAGGTCTCGTTCTGCCAATATTTTTTAATGGGAACTTTTGTCACTGTTAAAATATTTTGTCAATAGCTTGTTACAGACTACTTGAACATGCACCAAAGCAAGTTAAAGATGGACTTGTGAATGTATGTGCTCAAATTTTGGCGTGTTATCGTAAAAATGTTGCTAGCCCTTCATCAGCAGGCCAACTTATATTGCCTGAAACTATGAAGCTACTTCCTTTGTACCTTAATTGTCTACTGAAAAATGATGCATTATCTGGAGGTTTGTAGTTTGTCTTCATTTTTGCTTGTATTTTATGATTGGAAATTTGATGTTAAACTTACTACAATTTATTTTTTAGGTTCAGATATGACTATAGATGACCGATCATATGTCATGCAGGCTGTGATGACACATGATGTGCCATCATCTGTTGTATACTTTTACCCACGACTTATGCCTCTTCACACTGTCAATCCTGATTCGGTTGACATACCTTTCCCAGTTAGATGCAGCATCGAAAACATGGAGGATACTGGCGTGTACTTATTAGGTTATTATATTATTAATACAGTTTAGTGATTGGTGTAGACTTTGTAGAAACACTGCATTTTATCAACATCTTTTTACAGAAAATGGAATCCACATGTTCATGTGGATTGGCTTGGCCACCAGCCCTGAGTGGCTGCAAGCTGTATTTGGAGTATCAAATGCCAGTCAAATTGATGTAGAAAGACCGTTCCTTCCTGATTTGGACACTCCACTATCACATAGAGTGAGAAAAATTATAAGTGATGTTCGGTCTAAAAGACATAGATGTATGAGGGTATGTATACCTATTTATATATTAATTGAGTTTCATGCTGTGAGAAGCTGTAATTACTTATGTATTTTTTTTTTTCAGCTTACATTGGTGAGGCAGAGAGACAAAATGGAAATGGTTATGAAACATTTCCTAGCTGAAGATCGTGGAGTGGATGGCTCTCCTTCTTATGTGGATTTCTTATGCCAGCTGCACAAAGAAATTCGTGGTTTACTTGAATAGTTTAAGCAGTATAGGCTAAGATGCCAACATTAACAGAAATGGTCGATCTTGAGATGTCTATCTTTGTTGCATGGTTTTTTGTAAGTCAAAGGCTAGTAATTAAAACCAATGCAGTCTGAATTACATTCTAAAAAAATTGAAGACCTCATTGGTGACTTTCACATTTTATTAATGATGAGGTGTATTGCTACTTCTGCTCCAATCACTGAGCCAGCCTATAGTTCCTGGGTGGTGGTTGTTGGTACAATCATAACATAACATAAATAGGAAAACGAATTTTTCAGTTTGCTCAGATTACGCGTTTTAATTGTTTGCTCAAAGTTGCCTGATTTTCAATCGCATGTTTCATGACATCATTGAGCCATGAGTTACCCTCATACTTGAACCCTTCAACAAAAACTATAACAACTTGTGCGACAACATTTAAATTAGGAATTACAAGTTTTGTCTTAAAGTAACTTCAACCATTATGTTGTTTGTAAATTGTATATTTTAGAAGACTGGTTACTTGATCATAAAGGTTTAGCATTACTTTCAAGAACTGACATTAGTTGTACTTTATAAAAATGCTGGTTTTTCTATTTAGCCATAGCAGTTTTGGTGTTTGAAGGAAAGAAAAAGCTGTTACAGCACTGCATTATCCAACCACTGCTGCTGCTGCTGCTGGGCTTTGTGCCGCTGGTCTGAACTATTCAAAATACTGCATAACCTATTCTACCACTGCATCTGTATTGCATCACATCATAGGTGAGAGATTGTTTTATTTGTTTATGAATTGATGATGGAAAAACTATCATTCTTAAACTTACCATTGTGGTAAATCATGTATTTAGGAAAATTATTCTACCTCAATTTTTCTATGCAATCATCAAAGTTGGCTTTTGCCATTATGTATGTGTGTATGTATGTTTTTGTTTCCAACATTGTTTTGAATTTAAAAACGTGTACTTCTTTTCTGGTAATGAACAAACACACTAAAGTTCCCTTTGGTGTCTTGTGATATCATGGTGTTCACTCTGAAGTTGCAAACTCTGTTCAATATTATCCAGGGTATGAAAAGCCTTCCACCTCTAACTCACTGTGCGATGCAGGAATCAGAATTTTCCATGGAAAATCTGGTGATGTATGATGATTATATGACTCATTGTGTCAATTGGATTAGAACATAGCAACAAATTTTAAAACTACATAATTTTTCCTTGCGGTTGGTTTTAAACTGACTATATCACTACTGTGTAATTTTATATTTGTTTTGTGATTTTCACAAAAATATTTGGGTCTGTAAGTGTGTACTTGGAAGTGTATGTGTGTTTATATGTAAGAAAAACTATTGTTGGTAAATTACTAGGAGTGTAAAATGTGTATATACTGCCCACTGTGTGTATTTCTGTTTAGCTGGTACCTATAGGTGTATGTATTCCAATTTTGACTCTTTACTTACGTTCTGTACATTTGATCCAGCTTTCAAAGAAAGAAGCAGTGTTGCATTTTTTAAATCCCCTTGTGTTTTGAAAACTTGATATGAAATAGTCTTTGAAATTATTTTGCTCGACACTGCATTAATGGAACTTCCATTAATGCAATGCCGGACAAATTTTTCTGGGACTGCTTGTTACCTTCCCACTGGGTTGACAGTTTCGAATTCTGTGATTCCAGGGACTGAGGGGATAGTTATCATAGCATGATGGCAATCACATTTGCCTCCTTATTTTAATTGTTGAAAATATACATTTCATTTTGTTCTCATGAAGTGTTTGTTGACTGTTTTGTTGTAGAGCACTTGTTTCACCGAATAGGTGCTTCCAATTTTATCACTATTTCTGTAGTTTTCTTCTGTGAAATATTTGTTTGCCATTGTGTTTATCAGTGAGGTTGGAGCTGAGGGTTGAAACCAGCACATTTTCCGATAATCTGGAATGGTTGTGGGATAAGTTTGGCAATAAAAGGTATAAGACTAGCAGCATCAGCTAAGTAGCTTGCAATGACCAAGCATTGTTAATAATACAATTTTGATGAGTCTTCATAAAAGTGCAAAGATTTAATTTTTCTGACTTTTTCAGTGTTTTTTTTTTTTTTTTTTGTGAGAAAATGCTTTGCAAAGTTGTAGTATTGTATCCAATTCCAATCTTTCCCTAATGTATTTTATCTGGTACACACATGCATATATTTATGATAAACAATTTACTATGAATATTTTTATGGAACGTATTATTGTTATAATTTTTCCATGTTGAGAATTGCGACACATAGCGAGATTCATAAACAATTGTAACATACCATTAAAAGAGGATTTTGTGGAATAAACGCTTTTATTATCAAATCTTATTGAATTTTCTTGGTGTTTTAATAGAAGGGAGAGTAGTTGTTAATCTGGAAAGTCCTGTCTTACTAAGAAGTAGCTTAAAAAGGATATTCAGGATGACCGAGTCCTCTGAAAAATAACAAAGAAAACCCCATATTAAAAACCCCTTTCATGTTTGTGGGTAAGTTAAGTCAAGTCATGAACCAAACTTACTCAAGGAAAGGACACATGCGCCTATCCTTGTTAAGTGCTTCGAGTATAGACATGTCTTGGGCACTCAGCTCAAAATCGAAAATATTGAAATTCTCCTGAATTCTCGACTTTGTTACCGACTTGGGGATCGGCACTGCACCGCGTTGCACCTGGAAAGCCTGCACTGTTAGACTGAATTCTCGTGTGAAGTTAAGCATTGGTATTCCAAATAAGTCTTAAATAAACAAGTTGTCTCATGACGAAACATTTCTCACTACTTTTGGCGCATTGTTCAATATGAGTAAACCTCAGCCAACAGGCTGTGTGAATTGGGAGTTACCATTTTTTGTCAAGTAACGACTTAACATTTGACAGTGTTAGAGAAATCAGCACCAAAAATCATCTGTGAGTCGCCAGAACTCACCAGGTAACGCAGAATGACCTGCCCGGGGGTCTTGTCGTGCTTCTTCCCGACCTCCGCGATGGTCCTGTCGTCCAGGAGGCGGTCGACCTTGCCGAGGCTCCAGTCGCTCTCGGGGGAGCCGAAGGGGCTGTAGGCCACGACGCGCACCCCGAGCTGCTGGCACAGTTCGAGCAGGGGCTTCTGGGAGAGGTACGGGTGGCACTCTATCTGGTTCACCACCGGCTTGATGTCGCAGTTGTCCATGAGTCGCCTGAGCTGCGCCGCGTTGAAGTTGGACACGCCGATGGAGCGGACCAGGCCCTGGCGCACCAGCTGCTCCATGGCTCGCCACGTGTCCAGGATGTCCACGGAGCTGAACAGCACCTTGCCGTCGGGGCCCTTGGGGGTGAGGTCGTCGCCGTCTTTGAAGGCCGTGGGCCAGTGCATCAGGTACAGGTCGATGTAGTCCAGGCCCAGGTTCGACAGCGACTTGCGGCAGGTCCTCTCCACCGCGTCAGGGTGGTGTGAGTTGTTCCAGAGCTGAAACAAAGGGTGGTCGTCTTGTGCCGGTGAAGGGGGTGCCGCCGCTGACGTCTCCCCGGCCGGCCGCCGGCCACGCCCCCTACCTTGGTGCAGACGAAGACGTCCTCGCGCTTGACGACGCCCTGCGCTATCTTGGCCCGCACCGCGGCGCCCACCTCCTCCTCGTTCTGGTAGAGCAGCGCGCCGTCGATGTGCCGGTAGCCGATGTCGAGGGCGTCCATCACGGCCTGCTGCACCTGGCCGACGTGCTGCAAGGGAAGTGCCACAAACACGGCATGAAGGCGAGGGCGGCGGCGGGGCCGGCCGAACCGGGGCCAGGTAAGTAGACAGTGTCCCTGCTTCGTTACTCCTTACCGAGTCGAGACGTTTGCCCAATGGATTCCCCTGCAAGAAGTTAGACACAAGTATATTATATTAGCACACAGCACTCTGCATCGCATTTGCAGACGTGCGAGCAGGCCACCTGGTCAGGATACAAACAGGCAAACCCGCTCGCGCATTCATGCGATTCAGCGGAACTATAGTTTTGTTAAAACCCAGAACCGATGAGAAGCAGTGGGATTCCGGAACGATGTGGTAACGACGTCGACAATGAAAAGTCGACGTCGGTTTGATTGAGTATCATTATAAACACACACCTGGTAGGTGCCCAGTCCGATGACGGGCATCTGCGTGCCATCGTTGAGGGCGACTTTGGGGGCGGGGCGGGGTGCCGGCATGGTGTATAGTGCTGGCGCTGCGGCGGCTGGCGTGGACCGTACTGCGTACTGCCGCAGTCGCCGTCGTCAGCCCGCCGCCCCCCGCCGGACCGGACCGCGCTGCCCTCGAGTGTTTGTCGCCCTCCTGGTTATCAGAGACATGCCATGAGGAGCCCTGGCGCGCCGGCCCCGCTCATTATCGTCAATTATTTCGTATTTTCCCATCACCGAACGTTTTAGTCTCCCCCCCCCCCTTCACGTTTGAGAGTGACTTTACCTTATTGGTCAAAGTCTCTTCTTCTAAAAGACCTCCTGACGATGAAGACGTCTGTCGATCACGATACGCGCGCGGGAAAGGGAGAGAGAGAAATGGAGGGGAGGATGACCTTTGACCCTGACCATCCGGACGGGCAATCAATCAAACACGCCCACCGCGACGCGCAAAAGCGTCGAGCAGCCAGCAGCGTGCGCGTCGCGGAGAGTGAAACCGTTCTCCTCGCCGCGGGCGGGGCGACCTCCTCGGTGGGCGGCGCGGACGGCCGCGGGACGGTCGCGGGACGGGTCCGGCGCCGCGCAAACCGACCGAGCCGCGGGCTCAGTCCCGCGCGCCAGCGGGCCGGCGGGCAGCGCGCCGAGGAGGTGGACCCGCGGCCGCGCTGGTCAGCCCGGCCCCCCGGCGCGCGGTAGCAGCGTGGCTCGCGGCCGGCCCGGACGCTGCTGCCGCCTGGCGGCGGCCAGCAGAGCCTCCACGCCGCCGGCCGCCGCTCGATAAGTCGTCTCCCCGCCGAGGCGTGGTGGTGAAGGGAGGGTGAGAGGGGGAGGAGCACCTTGTTGCTGTGTAGCGCGGGCTCTTCTCGGAGCCGCCGCGGCGTTGGCGTTGGCGTCCCCACGTGCCGACCGCGGGGAGGGGGGGGGGGGGAGAGAGAGAGAGAGAGAGAGAGAGAGAGAGAGAGAGACCGGGGGGGGGGGGGGGGGGGAGAAAGAAATGCGTCGCGGAGCCGTGAGATGCAGGGGTTGGGGGCTGAAGACGTCACTGCAGGTCGCACGTGCGTGGCCTTGGCTGGCGTTTGGCTTATGCACACCATGATGGGGATTGAGAGGAATAGCACGATGTGGCTCTCCCCGCCGCCCTGTAGAGTGCTGTATTATGCCGACCTGCAGAGGGCCCGGAGGCAGCTCGCCGAGTCTACCTGTCCACCACACGCAGTCTACCGGTCAGGAGCCAGGAGGTCTAGCCACCTTCAGCGGGCTTAGGGGATATTTCAGAAAGTACGTGCGTTGTTTTCATTCGACACCCTGAAGGGAGCTCAGCGCCTGCGATACTCGGGGTAGGCCACCCCGCAGTGCACGCATGCAGTGTAGGCGAGACGTTGCCTACCCGTCAGGCGCTATGTCCGCCAGCTTGCAGAGGCGGTGCCTTTCTTGGCTGGTTCGTCACAGTCTGATGACGGACGTACTTCTCCACACCGCAGGAACTGGCCGATCCTGCCGACCTTTCGACCTTTGATCTGAACTGTGAAACGTGACAGAAGGATGGACTAGTAGATCATGGCGGGTGATAGTGAACCTGGCCGGCCGCCCAGTTCCCGCCGTGGGGAGGTTCACGGGGCGGTGGGAGCGGCGGCCTGTGCCGGGCCCATCTCGTTTACTACTTTACCTCCTGAACACACTCACACACTCGCTGCGGTGGGCGCCCGGCGCTGCTCGCACTGCGCCGCGCGGCGGTTCATTCGGAGGCTTTCACTCGGATAAACCTCTTAACACCTGCCCAGCGCCGCCCCCCCCCCCCAATCCACCGCTTTCTGTGTTCGGTGGACCAACCAGAGGTGGTACGAGCAGGGGGGAGATTCCAACGCGTTTTAACGTCCGCGCCAGGTTTTAACTTGACAACGCTTTAAGGCGTTGTTAACTGTCACGTCATCACCGTAAAGACTATAGCGTCATAGATACTTTGCTCACAGGACATCGAGATGAGTGTGGCATGTGAAGCGTATGACGAGCTATATCCGTGTGATGTCGGCGGATTCTGCGGAATAAGCGACCACCCCGGACGCCGGACGGGCCTCGGCTGAACGTAATACCTTCCGCTCTGCGGCGGCAAGTAGAGGTCCGGGGTGGAGCTGATTCGGGGAGTCGTCTGCGCCGCGTATCGACCCATGAAGACTAAAAGGTCGGACGTCAGCTTCGCAGTGCGACTGGGGCGTTTTGTGGATTTGTCAAAAGTCAAGGAGTCATTAGACTCGATCCTCCAGGACCAGCCACAGTATATGAATCCAATTTCTCGACGCTTGTGAAAGAAACTGCGGCTACCCTGAGCAGCCGCACCTGTCTGAGAATCCCCCCCACATTCCCCCGACTACCTTTTCAGTTTTGAAAGGTTGGGGTGGAGGTGGGTTGGGGTCTGCGACTCGCGTGCACGTGCACACAGGGGACCGTTTAATCCTGGAGTCCTACTTACAAAATAAAAAATAAAAGTTTTGGCTGTGTGAACGAAATTTTAATTGTTTTGATTGAATAATTTAGTGAAACTATTTTGACTAAATTGTTCTCAAGGGTTCTCGGGCGTGTCCCACACCTGCTCACGAGCACTCGCCTCCCGCAGTCATGGCATCGACGGCAGAGAGTTCCCACCGACGCCAGTCGGGCCGACTAGGGAGCCCAGCCCACTTTGAGGCGGGCCCGGGTGTACCTGTCCGGGGCGGGGCGGGGCGGGGCGGGGCCGTACAGTGATACACCTGTACCGCGGGGCCCTGCCGGCCTCGGCCCCGGCGGCGACGGGGCGGCCGGCTGAGCTACCAATGAACAGAGAGGAGGATGAGTGAGTGAAAGTGAGGAGGACACAAAGAATGCGGCACCGGATGGACCTCTCTCCCCCTCCCACCTCTCGCCCTCTCTCTCCTCCCCCTCCCCTCTATTCACTGCTGCCGAGGGGAGGGGAGGGGAGGGGGGAGGGGGCGCTCCTCATACTCATCCGATAATGTTTTTCACCATTCGTTCTTCCTGCCCGACTCCCCTTCTGCACCACCTCCACCACTGCCGTCTGTCCCCCGTGGTGTCACTCATGGTAATGTTTGCAGAAAGCTCTCTCGACATACACGCACGCGCGCTCGTCTGTCTGTCTGTCTGTCTGTCTGTCTGTCTGTCTGTCTGTCTGTCTGTCTGTCTGTCTGTCTGTCTGTCTGTCTGTCTGTCTGTCTGTCTGTC
>NW_026267322.1:317816-323702 GCF_000697945.3 Frankliniella occidentalis | reverse complement strand
CGCGCGTAACCAAACGCCCTGCAGTGAATGAGTGAATGGCGCCCGGATTAACGAGGCTTGGTTGCGACAGCCGGAGGAGGGCCGGAGGGCGCCGGGATGACGGTGATGTCATTTCATAGAAACGGGCTGCTCCATAGCAGCAAAGGGGCTTTTCGCTGTTCCGCCGAGGGTGGTGGTGGTCCCCCAATGGAGCACTGAGGGGACCAAGTGATGGTTAACGATGATTGCAACTACCTAGTTGAGCACATTCTAGAGGCCGGCACAGTAGTTGAGTTGGGGAGCTCTGTAGCTCATCAGCAGTTGAACTACTCCTCTGTTGGACATTCCCTACACTTGCTGCTCAGGACAACATTACCATGACTTATTATTTTGTTATTAGCTTGTTTTATTTGACAGCTGTTGTTCTAAGTCTTTAGCCCCGCTTTGAAGGAAGTTTAGACAGTAATCACTCGTTTTCCTCAAACTTTCTTACGTCCTTGTCTCTCGCCAAAACCGTTATGGTAGTGTTGGGCATCTTCCATGGCCTGCCGATACTACTCCACTTCGATATAATATCGGCTTCGTTCCGGGGTTCATTCTGGGGTCCGCCAGGGGGGCCTGCTCGTCGGCGTTGCGGCCGGCGCGCGACCTTGCCGCTTTGATGGCCATCCTCTGGCCCTCATGCACCCCCCTTCTCCCGCTCCTTCCAGCGCGGTTAACTCGAGCATGCATGCATACGTGAGTCCTCTACTCCAGGTAGCGTAGCACTACAGATGATCAGAAGTACACACTCACGCGTTTGCGCGCATACACACACACTCACACGCACGCTCGCGTTCCCATATGGAACAGTTCACTGCCAACACCTTTAAGACATTCCAGGTTGGCCGCGGGCCTAAAACAAGCAGCGCGCCGCTGTGACTGGGGGGGCCTTGGCCATGAGGGAGAGCCAACGAGCCAACCTCTCCCGACTCTACGCGCTCTGCGCTCTCCTGCGGCGGGATAGCGAGGGCAGCGAGCACCAGCGCCTTCTCGGCACTTACTAGGTCATACGCAGGTGGGAGAGAAGGAGATGTCGTGGACGGGTCCGGCCCAGGGTAACGATCATGTCGGCCCGGCCCGTCACCGTGCGTGTAGTGCACCGGGGCGGCAGGGGGAGAGGAGAGCGGTGAGCGGCGAAGAGGGCGATCGCGGTATGGAGGAAGGGGAACGCATTAGTATATTGCTTTGAATGATTGACCAGCCGAGAGCGAGTGAGGAGAGGGAGTGAGAGAGGGAGAGTGAGCGAGTGAGGGGGGGGGGGAGCAAGCGAGTGAAGGGGAGCAATTGAGAGAGGAAGAGAGAGAGAGTGAGAGAGAGTGAGAGAGAGAGAGAGAGAGAGAGAGAGAGAGAGAGAGAGCGAAGTGGTGAGTAGGAGAGCGAGCAAGTGCTAGTGGAGAGCAAACGAGAGAGAGAAAAGCAGTGGCATCACTTGTTGCTGGTACCGCGAGTGGTAGATGCCCGCGCCCCCAGCTGACGCCGCAATCCCGCACGGAGTCAACGACGAAGAGTTGCCGGTGAAGCGGAGCGGAGCTGGCAACTCTGTTTGTGGTCGGCCTGCGTGTGACATCCCCGAAAAGTTAACGCCGTCAGTCCGGGGTCTTTATCTTCGGGGACTAATGATGATTACTGAACTTGTTCCCTTTCTCCGCTCTTCCACTGTAAAAATAAATTTCGTGATTTTACGAAATTTTCTCGGTTAATTTTCTAGTACGAAAACTTCGTTTTTAACCAATTACGATACATCGTTATGTTACGAATTGCTTCGTAAAATCCAAAGCTCTAACTAAGGGGTGTGAAATTTGCATATGTTTTGTCAAATTTTATGACATATGGCCCCAAAATTATTTGCATACGTTACGAAATATATTTGTAACTTTACGAAATGTTTCGTAAATTGGCCCTAACGAAATATTTTCGTAAATTATTTTTCACGAAGCATTTCGTAACACTTTTTTTCGTAAAATCACGAAAACTTTTTACAGTGTCGTTGCTTTTATAGTGTGGGGCGCCCGGGCGGGCCCTGGCCTGGCGCAGAGTAACTCTTGTTACTAGTAACTATGCAACTATGTACGGTTACTTTGTGGGCTCTGGCGTGACCGCGCGGCGCAGAGGTCCGATCCGAAACTGTAATAACGGTGTCATTACGCGGAAGGGACATGATACGTGCATCATTACCGACCGCACCGAGTCTCACGGGTGGAGACAAAACTTGAAACTTTAGGGGAAATGAGAGAGAGAGAGGGAGAGACAGAGCGAGCAAGAGGGAGAGACAAAGACAGAGACAGAGAGAGAGCGAGAGACAGAGAGACAGGGAGAGAGAGACTGAGAGCGAGAGATACAGTAAGAGGGAGAGCGAGGGAGGGAGAGAGAGAGAGTGTGTGAGAATGAGGGGGGTGAAGAGCGTGGAGGGGTAGGATATAGATAAAGAGAGAGGGAGAGGGGGCATGGATAAAGAGGGCGATGAGGAGGCTGCCCTCCAGCACAGTCAGGTTTCTCCTGGTCGGCGGTGGCGGACACCCCCGCGGCGCCCCCCGCGCTTCCGCCCCTCTCCTCCTGGTCGCCACTCACACGCGCTCCGGTCGCCGCACGACGGCCAGGCGCCGCCGCCGATGCGCGCCTTGACATCAAATGCCTCGTCCTCTCCATCACGCACTCGCTGTCTTAACTTTGCTCCCATCTCTCTCTCTCTCTCTCTCTCCCTCTCTCTCTCTCTCTCTCTCCCTCTCTCTCGCTCGCTCCGCTCAGTCGCCGGCAGTGATGTGTGCCTCCCACGTTGCGTGTCGCCCCTCCAGCGTCGCCGACATCACCTTGTCACCACCCTCACCTTCCCTCCCTCTCTCTCTCTCTCTCTCTCTCCCTCCCTCTCTCTCTCTCTCTCACACACACACACACATGAGGCTGTGAGGACCTCGAGCTACGTCCTAGCACCGCGACGATCAAACAAAAAAGCAGAAGCAGAACCGACGATGACGATAGTCGTCAAGCATTTCGAAAGAAAAAATGAGGTAATTGCCTTTAGCATGGTTGCAGATGGAGTACCCCTTCTCGGCGTCAGTTAACCGCCCATCCTGTCCCTACCCCATCCCCTTCACCACAGCAAGTGCTGTAAATGTAGGGAGTTAACTGTGGCCCAGGGCGGGGGAGGGGGGCTCAGCCCCCCCCCCCCTCTCCTCCTTTGTCGCCGCCTGATAAGCAATAATGGATGCTACAAAACCCCTGTAAGTGTAGGCCACCCACGGTGCATCGCCGCTCTGCCAGCCGGGCCGGGGACCACACTGCGCCTTCTTACTGTCACTGTCCCTGTCCACTCACAAGCAATCACAGCTCACCCTGCACCGTCTGCTCTCCGTCTTAGCTCAGGATGCACTCATAGGGTCGCCGGGCGTTGCTGGAGTTGCAGCCCCATCCGATCAGGAAGCCCGCAGAACTCAAGGAGTGAGCAAAGCAGTGCCCCCCCCCCCGGAACAGCTTTTACAGCGCGCTCATATTGAATATAATTTAATATTTTTTCCTCCCCACTCTAGACAGCGGCGAACGACACGAACGACGACGGCGTTCAACGAAGACGGTTTTGTAGCGCGAACGATGAGCTCCGGTGGCGCCTGCGCCGTGGCCATCGCCAGGACGCCGACCGGGTCAACCCACCGCCTTGCCCCAGGAGGCCGCCCCCAAGCCACCCCCAGGGCCGCCCCCAGGCTGGGCGCAGGCCCCGCGGCGTGGGTGGTGGCCTGCTTCTTGAAGGCGGGGATGCCGTGGGCCAGGCCAGGCCCCTCGGGGTGTAAGGTGTCCCCAGTTGGCCCTCCCTCGGCCGGCGCGGAGGCGGGGGCCCGCGGGCCCGCGGCTCGGAGCTCCACCAGCTCCACTCGCGGCGTGGCGCACTACTAGTAGCAGGATCCCGTAACGGGGCGCTCAATGTAATGCCGCGTAATAGCACGTTGGGGAGCCGTCTGTACACGAACATCCGGAGACGTTGCGCTCCCGTGCTCAGCATTTCTTGCTCATAGTGGATTTAGTCTCATTGTTATTTCGGAAGATCAGCGTGGGGGGGTCACGGGTTCACCACCACATCGTGCAGTGGTGTGAAATAAATCCCCCCCAAAAAAACAACAACAATAGGGTATTCCGCTACAACAAAATCGGAACCTAAAAAAGAAAAGCATGACCGATCGATCTGTTTCCCTCTGCGCGCCCATTGGCTGACCGCCACAGCCACGATATCTTTGGCCAATCAGCGTTCAGGAGGAAACAGATCGGGTAGTCATGCCTTTCTTATTTAGGTTCCGATTGTGTTGTGGCGGAATACCCTATCCATTCTGTGTATTAACTACGACTTGATCCGATGGTGCAAAAATGTGAACAATCTCATTCAAAACGGGGTTATTGCAGTCCACTCTTTCAAATTGTCGGTTTCATATGTTTGTGCACGGCGCCGGTGGCAGCCCTGATGTTTTGGTTCGACACAGGTGACACAGGTGCCCGCGCGCGGCTGCCGGACGCGCTGCGGTGCGAGAGATGCCATTTCTCCGCTGGCCTTTTCGACGCGCGACGAGCGGAACAATACGGTTGTAAAAGGTGCGCGAAAAAAACGACAATATGACGGCGTATCGCGTCGCTACCGGCGGACCCGGCGGACTCGGGGGACCCTCGCGCGCAAAGTGAGGTTATGGCGGGTCAGGGGTCGGGCGCGCAGCCAAACGTCTTCGTCCCAGGCTGCCGTGTCGCCAGCTTGTCGTTGCCGTCGTCGCCGCCACCGCTGCGCCGTTCGGTTCGGGGTCCTTTTGCTGCGGCTCTCCCAGCCGCCCAGGTGAGCAGGTGAGTGAAGCAATCGGAAACGATTGGGAACGATATGTTCGGCGAAACATGTGGATTTAACCTTGTCATTCCATGGAACCCTGCACTCATACGTTAAGGGACAATGTTATTGCTTCTAAAAAGGCAACGTTTTACATGCAGATTCCATTCCATAGATCAGATGCACTTTGGTTCCCAAACTTGGACAAATAAAGCATTCCGGTAAAGCTGAAATGGAGAAGAATGCGGGGAAGGAGAAAACGGAACTCGCCATACTTTAACATGTGACTTCCGTTTTCTCGTTCCCTGCATTCTTCTGCATTTCAGCTTTACCGGAATGCTTTATCGCGTAAAACTTTATACAATTTGTACAGGTTTATGGAACAAAATAGCATCCGGGCTGTGTTTGCATGAAAACGTTGCATCTTCTAGGATTAAAATTGTCCCCTTTTCCTAAAGAGTGCGTGCGATTTTTTTCACAGTGTTGAGTAGCAAAAGTGAGGGCGAGGGGAGGGGAGGGGGAGGGGGGGTTCTGGCGCCACCTGGCCACTAGACCGCGTCACGTCACCGCCACCGGCCCCGCGCGGCCCGCAGGACCGCTGGACCCGCAGGACCGCTCTCTGCCCGCATCGTCCCCGGGACACGGAGAGGAGGAGAAGCTGCTGCTCAGTATCATAAATAGTTTGCTGTAATCGATCGGGATTCGATACATTTCGAGGTCCGTCGAAATGCAGACAGGTTATTTTTGGCGTCGCAAGCTCGCATCACTCTTTGCTTTGTCCGATTCCCAGTCCTTGCACATGTGAAGATTTTAACAACGTGGATTTTTGTTTGAGGAAATTTATTTTACGCTGCGCAAAAAAATTGAAACTATTCAACGTAAAAAAAAAATCTTCTAAAAGACGCATTCCCGATAACAATACACGCGTTTGACTATCGTAGAAATTACTAGCAATTAATTTAACAGATAAATGAGCACAGTTAAGTGCGCATGTTGAGGGGTCATAAAAATACGCGTTTACCGTTATTGTGTAGTCTGACCACGGCGGCGGCGCCGCGGAGGGAGCGGGTGGA
>NW_026267322.1:314103-317766 GCF_000697945.3 Frankliniella occidentalis | reverse complement strand
GCTAACTGTGGCCGACCCTCAAAAACTCATTTGCGCCAATCAGTGGGGCCGCAGAACCAGTCAAAAGGCGTTAGGTGGCGTGGTTGGCTGATTTGTCCCGCCCATACTTGCAAAAGTAGTTACTTGTAGTCAGCACGCGGGCGGGCAGGTTGTCTATATGCAAATAATAAGATAATAGTTCGACCAAAACGAATTGCATTTGGTGATAACAACTTGTAGACGGGCGTGTACCATCAGCGCATAACAACAATCAATTGAGCCCATCTGATGGCAATATTCCGCGCAGAGAGGCAGTAAGGGAGGGTGGGGCTACTTGAGCCATCTGCATTATTTACAAAAAATCTAAAATCGGATCAGATAAAAAATATTCGAGGTCATTAATGTGTTCCCAAACGAAAGATCTTTCGAACGGCCCTTGTACGAGTTTCCTCGGGTTCACCATTTAGGTGTGGAGAGGGAGAAAAAAAAGTGGCTCAAGTAGCCCCACCCTCCCATAGTTAGTTCTTGCTTGGATGGCACGTTCCTTATTATTTTTATTGTTCTAATAACCTTTCCGGGCTATATGGTAGCGGCTCGGAACCACGCGCAAAGATTCTCGTCGGGGGCTTATACGATATGGCAAGCCGGGCGCGCGCGCGCCGGGCACGGCGGGGGCCAGCCGCAGAGAAAGGAGAAGGACTCGGAGAGTGAGTGGGACAAGCATTCCTCTCATATTGTGTGTCCACCACGCCTCACCACGCCCCGCCACGCCCCGCCACGCCCCGCCGGGCTCCTCCGGAGTATCATCAACAGCGGAACCCTCCTCTCCAGCAGCCTTATGAGTCACCTGCTGCGGTGATTCAATCAGGTCTGCCTCGGCACACCTTTCTTTCTCTTTCTCCCTTTCTTTCTTTCTTTCTTTCTTTCTTTCTTTCTTTCTTTCTTTCTTTCTTTCTTTCTTTCTTTCTTTCTTTCTTTCTTTCTTTCTTTGACCCCTGCCCTGCCAGTCTACCAGCCAGGAGCCAGGAGGTCTAGATCCGACTTCAGCGGGCTCAGGGGATATTTCAGAAAGTACGTACGTGGTTTTCATTCGGCACCCTGAAGGGAGGTCGGCGCCTGCGAGACTCGGGGTAGGCCACCCTGCAGTGCACGCATGCACTGCAGGCAAAACGTTGCCTACCCGTCAGGCGTTGTGAACGCTAGCTTGCAGAGGCGGTGCCTTTCTTGGCAGGTTCGTTACAGCTAATGACGGACGTCTTCGATTGAGCTTGACCTCGGCTTGACCCAGCCGGCCTAAGGGTAGGCACCCCTGCTGGTAGGTCTCCGCTGTGCTGCGCAACAAGGGATTGCCTACCTGCCGGGCGCTAGCCACGAAGGAAAGACGTTTCCTCAGATTTGTGGAAATTCCCTCTGCGCTTCCCGTGCTTCTCCCCCCCCCCCTTGTTAAACTGAGAAGTAAACTCTCCCCCTCATGCCCCGGAGAGAAGGACTTACAGCCCACATGAAATGTCCCCGCATTTAAGCCAAGCCACGCGCCCCGTCTCCACGGGTTGTTTCCGGGTGTTTCTGTTGACCTGTTCCCGCCCTGTCAAAAGTGTGTTGAAAAGTAAGCACCAACTTTCTTCCCAGTACATTTTAGGACCAAACCACGTTCACTGCCGAAAGAAAAGCAGGGGCATAGTGAGACGAAACAGTCCCTCTTCGGTGCCAAACAACCACGATTGCTGGAGCCCCGCTGGCATCAGTTGCCCGTCGCAGCGAGCCGTTCTGCGTTCGCTGTTGCCCCCACCCCTATTCCTCTATCTCGCGCTGTCGCTTCCGGACTCGTGATCCGGTTCGAATCCGGTCCCCCCGCGGGACGCTCCGGCGCGGGGCTCCGGTCGCTTACTCCGGGGAGGAGGCGCGGGAGGTCACCACACCGCCGAACTGGGCGCTGCAGCTGGACACCCGCTTGCGCCGGCTTGCGCCAACGCAACCAACTCTCCACGTATTTCCTTCTCTCTCCCCACAAACAAAAGTAAATAAGTGGCCAAGAATTTAACGTCGTTTCTTTCGTGTTGTTTGCAAAGGAGGCTGGCGGCGCCCGGGGTGGGTGACTTGGGTTACGGTTACGACGTGTGTGTGTGTGCGCGCGCGCGTGCATGCTTGTCCGTGTAGGTGTAAGTGTGTGTGTGTGTCACTTGTACGTCCGGTTAGGGGGAGGGGGTGCGGAAAGGGTTTGCGATTTGTTTAGTCCACGGCTTGAGCAAGGCGCGGCGCGCAGCACGCCGGCAGCAGCACGGAGGGGGGAGTGGCCGTGCCCCGGTACGGTGGTGCCTGCCGGCTGCCAGGCCCTCGGCGGGCAAACATTGTCCTCCTTCCGGATCCTCTCCCCGGCCCTGGCCCCGGCGGCCGGGCCCCTTGCCGCCAGGTTTGAAGTATGTTTGAGGACGCCAATGCATGCAGCGCGTGTGCTTTCTCCGCGTGTCGACACTCATACAAACACGCGCGCGGCGCTCGCGAAGACGACGACGGTTTTCAAAAGAGGGGTTTCGCGACAGCGCGATCCTCTTCTCTGGTTGCCTCCGCAAGTCGCGCTGACGGCGACGGCGGAGCTGACGGCGGAGCTGACGGCGGAGCTGACGACGCAGCTGACGGCGCGGAGCTGACACACAGAGCTAGTACGCGGATCGTCCAGAAAGTATACGTCCGTTTTCTTCAGAATCATTCGGGAAATTACGGAAGCTGGGCGTCTGTGAGCCTCAGGGTGCGCCCCCCCCCCCTCCGCCATCCCCCGCAATACATTCATGCACTACTGTCAAGAAATTATCTACCTACACCAGGCGCTTTGAGACCTTGGCAGGGCCTTGGCAGGTTCTTGGCGGCGGATGACGGACGTACACTGTTAAAAATGTTATTAAAATTCATAACATTTTTGTTATTAAATTTAATAACAATGTTAGTGTTAATGCTTCACAAAAATGTTATTAAATTTAAGAGAAAAAATTTTAACAGTGTACTTTTTGGCTGATACCTTCCCGTACCCGGGGCCAAAGCAGGGCCTTGCATACCCTGTACTATAAAAGCAATAATTTTCTTCAGTTTTTATTGGACTTGGAAACATAAGTAAGTGCGCTTCTAGAATAGCCTGAGCGCGTTAGGGGTTTGGGGTGTATAGGCGTAGGCGCGCGCGGAGACTTGCACGAGGGGAGGGGAAGTGGGGGATGAAAGCACTAGCCACATAAGTGGAAGAAGAAGGACTGGTCATCGTGTGGAACAGCCGGGGCGGGGCGGGGTGGGGCGGGGCGGCTTGCGGACCAAGGTGCCCTTCTGGACGGAGGGCTGGGGACGCTGGCTGGCTCGTGTAGTGTAAGCCGCGCCCGGATGAGGCGCCGGCCGATGATGGGGCCGATGGGGGCGCTCGCTCTGGCTCTCGCCGGTGCTCTCGCCCGCCCGGGCTTGTCAGGGGCTTTCAGAAAGCATCAGCAGCAGCGCCTTTTGCGCGCAGACCCCGTGTCGCGGGCCGACGCAAGACGCCGGGCCAGGCGGCCGGGCGCCCGCCAACCAACAGCGCTGCTAAAGTAGTTCCGGCCGCCAGATTTGAAAGTGGCGATGGAGCCCCGGCGCGGGGCTATCGCGCGCCTCCTCCTGCGCGCCGGTCCCACACCCACCGGGCGCAGCCCGGCGCCTATACAAAGAGAATGG
>NW_026267322.1:295521-300299 GCF_000697945.3 Frankliniella occidentalis | reverse complement strand
TCTTTACGACCACCCCCTCATTCGCGACCCCTCCGACGGCTTCCGTTGCGTTCATCCGACATGAATCACGAGTTCAATTCTGGTATTCATCTCTAGGAGTTAGGCCTGAGGTGGTAGGCGGCGGCAGCTGAGACCGTCGAGACTCTCGTCGGCTCTACAATTCAGTTAGTGTTCCCTTGCACGCTAAATCCTTACGCATTGTGCTCTCGACTTGTACGGTTCGCGTTTGTTCTGTACTGTACTGTGTGAATGTGGGACTAATGATGTAGTACGCGAATTCCAAACCTGTGAAGAAAACTAACTCGGCACACGGTAACAACGCAATGTCTGATATTTTTAGGTAAATGGAGAAACTTTGAGGAATATTTGACGAAAAACTCCTGAGATTTTGAGGATCTTTTTAAAAATTAGGGAAATTTCCACATTTTGATGGCACTTTTTTATTAGAGTTCTTCAAAGTTTTGCCCCTTTCCTGAAAGTATCGGACATGTATTTTATTTACCGTCGAGAGAGAGAGAGAGAGAGAGAGAGAGAGAGAGAGAGAGAGAGAGAGAGAGAGGTGACGGGCAGCAACATGTGCCGTGTACATTGAGATGCACTAAGACTCGCCACCGTGCTAGTCCCGGGGCCGCGCTGGCCTCAGGTCTTCCTGGCCCCGCACCTACCTATGTAACGCGCGGCCTGGACTGGTTGTTGGCAGATTGGTATTACCGTGCGGGTCGCGGGGGGCGAGGGGTGGAGGGGGGCCGAGGAAGCCGCTGCTGGTCCTCAACTGCTGTGCCTTTAGCTTAGCTGTGGCCGGTCGAGACGCACTTCCTGGGTCGGTCCGTTGCCGCTTGCCTCTGCTGTGTACACGGTTGACTTACAGGTATAGGTGACCACTTTGACCATGGGTGCAACCATTGCGCCTCTTGCTTGCACTTTCTGAAAGCGGTGAACAGGCGCGTGTTACCGCAACACGCACTCAAAGAAACGAAATTCTTGGTCAAAGTACATTGTATTTGATCCTTGATTTTTTTTTCAAGTACATTTGCCTTGATTCAAGTGATATGAAAGTGAAAAATCAATGGAAAAGTACAATGGGTTTGGTTGAAAGTCTCTCTTTTCTTGGGCGCGGCCACTTTAAGGCAACATATGTTGCACGCTCAATCGAAGGAAAATGCGTTTACGCCTGCGATGAAACGTCTTCTCAATTATCGGTACATTGTAAGAAAATTTCTGGAAATTTCTTAACAACAAACTAGAATGTTTTACCTTAAATTATTTTGAAAATCCACCTGAACATTTGACTGACATTTCTAAATTTATTTAAAACTTGTAATTTTTATAGTTACTTTTTTGTGTAGAACTTTGTACCTGTTTTCCAGATTGTTCAGGAGTTTCCGAATAAGTTTTGGAAAAGGTCATTTCCAACAACGTCTTGGATAATTTTATTTACAAACTAATCAAACAGGTTCTTTATGCGGAAAAATCCGATTTATATTTACACTATATCCATCCAGGAAAACGCCTGATCCAGCGCGGCTGTCAGTTTTTGGCTGTTCCCAATTCCAAAGCATTCAAAATCGTTCTCAAGACGTTTTACATCATGAGTCCTCCAACCACACTGCACAAAAAAAACTTACAGTTTGACAATGATTTAAGACCACTAACTTTATAAAAAACCAACAAAATAAAACTGTCAATATTCCCAATCATTGCTATAGTATTTTTTTTACAGTGCCCCCTGTTGCTCCGCTATGTGTGGTGTGTACACGGCGTTACACCTGGGGCGCGGCCCGACGAGCCTGTCGGTAAACGCCGCGCGAGTATTTAGGAAAGATATTCATACCCGTAACGACAGCCGGGGTAGCCCGATTAAATTGGGTCGGAGGTTCAAGTACTACCATCGGGAGCCATAGTTTTTTATGACTACTACGTCCCCCCATCTCTCTCTCTCTCTCTCTCTCTCTCTCTCTCTCTCTCTCTCTCTCTCTATAGCAGTCGGAACTGGTTCAGAGATCGCCCGGCCACGACCCACCACGCAGGACTCTCCCGCCGCCCTTCGCGTGATAAAAGATCACATATTGTGGGGACTAAAGCCGGCCGTGGTGGGCTGTCGTTGAGTCGGCGGGGCCTGGCGGGGCGGGGCGGTTCACCGACTATTAATCAATAGTCGGGTACAACGACGAGGAGCCCGCGGGGGCCAGCGCCTAGCCCCGCCCCGCCCCGCCTCGTCCGGCCACACCGCACCTGTCACTTCCTTTTCTTTTTCTTCTGTCTCCGCCCTGTCTCCACCTTTCGTCTCTCTGGCCTCGTGTCACCGGCGCTGCCCGTCTCCTCCGTGTGACAAACTTATATGAGAAACCGATAACTATTATTACTGTTTCTCCAAAGGCAATGAAAGTACTACCTTTTGTAGCAATGCCATGCCGAAAGACAATAAGACAAGACCTTTCCAGCGCCAATGAACCTTTCACTGCCAGTCCACGGGCAGTATGCATTGCCATTTGTGGGACTGAGCGGTGAAAAAATTGTGGATTTCGGCAAGGTGGTAAGAATTCGATCACTGCCACGTTTTTAACAGTGAAGGTATTTTCCAAAATGCTGGCGATGAAGCTTCATCGACAAAGTGTAGGCAGTGGAGGTACACTGCCATTATAAATGCTGATAAATTAGTATGACATCACGTCACCTAAGTGTCTTTAAAAAGGCACGCGTAATGTTTTGGAAAATAACTTTTATTTTACTTCACACAACTCACGTCATGAAATTGATTATTGTTATATTTCTAATAAAACTTTTACCTCTGGTCTGTCGGTAGATAGACAACAGCCTTTAGGAGTGAGCTCAGGCATGGCCACTTAGATGGGCTCCGGAACCATTGTTTCTCTCCTTCCTCTCGGTCAGTGTCTCTATAGAGTTTATTGTGTAATATCGGCACATGTCTAATCGAGATAAAGAAGCGTAAACTGTTAAGGTTGTTAATTCAAAAATTTTGCTGCCCTAATTCAGCTTTTTTCTCCAGAGGGAGGGCGAGAAATGAGGAAGGGGAACAAGGTAGAGAAAAACTGACATGAATCCGAAAGACGGCCAGTGTCTTTTCCGTGGACGCAGGCAGGCGCCTGACCTGTTGGTTGTTTATCTGATGGTACTCCTCGGTCCTCCCACCACGCTCCGCCACGCTCCGCCACGCCACCCCGTGACCACTACTCTCCTTGGCCGAGACCCCTTTCATTCAGTCTGTTACCCCGCCGCCTTCTCTGATAAAAATAGCGGTAGGTTCAACGGTAAAATTGACCATTAAGTGTGTCGTAAGATTACAATTTGAAATTGTAAGCACTGCACTGTAAAACGTAGAGTGACCTTTCTTTCCCGAATAGAGCGACGTATAGACTTCATCGCTCTGTTAGAGCGATTTTTGCAAAATGACTCAACATGAGTCTTCTTCGTAACAGAAAATGTCGCAGAAACTACTCTAAATGAGCGACGTTTGCGAAAATGACTCAAAATGAGTCTTATTCGTAACCAAAAATGTCGCGAAAAGTTACTCCAAACGAGCGATGTACATAATATCGCGCTCCCAAGAGTCGTGAAATTGGCTTCACAATGTAGCTCTATTTGCATCGTATTTGGTCACTCCTTTACTTGTAGTGTGTGAAAATTTCCTCGTAAAGTTACGACATTTCTTGTAATTTGGAATAACAAAATAATGTTGTAAATCTACGGCGGACCAATTTTGCTCCTCGATTAATTCCAAGTCGATAGGAAGTGATTGTCGTTTTACAACTTTAAGTTGTAATTTTACGGACTCACATCATGGAAAATTTTCCTGTAAACTTACGAGTATTTTACACAGTGAATTAACAATCACTGCTTGGTTTGACTTGGAATTAATCGACTAGCAAGAATGAGCTTTCGCAAATTTACAACATTTTCTCGTAAATTTACGAGGATATTTTTCACAGTGTTCCCTCAAACACTGTAGGCCTACATAACCGATGAGAAGAAAGAAGCACACACGTGTATACACAATGCCCTCAGGACACTGATGAATCAAGATGTGAGCAACCGATTGATTAACTTGTAAGTTCTCTACGGTCTAGTTGAAATCATCTGGTGGTGGCCGCCCCCCCCCCCCTCTTTTTCCTCTTGCCTTTCTCTATTCTCATCACCCATTACAAACTAAAAAGAAACAGGAAAGAAAATCCCAGTGAACCAAAAAAATCTCATTTATATGGCAAACTCTCCCTATATTAAACTGGTCAAAATTGATGAGCTGCTGTGCACGGCGGACATGTCTAACCCGCACACGCATTTTAAGCATTGTGTTTATCTCTCTCCATCTCCTCCTGTTCCTCCTGTTCCGCCATTTCGCAGGCAACTGCCGCGATAACGCTCTGCGACGCGACGTGCGGCTGCTAAACGAAGTTTCGGTCTATAACAAGAAGGGGAGGGCTGCTAACCCGTGACTGAGAGAAAGGGGCGAGACACTGGAAGGGGGGAAGGGTGAGAGTGGGGTGCTTGTAGGAGCTGTACGGTAAGATGAGGGTGAAATTAAGTAAGCATGTGGCAAAGGGGTTCGTCTGTATGAGCCAGGCCTTGCGGTTGTGTACCACGCCCCTCCCACGGTGATGATACACTGTCTTGCATAGAGATGGAAAAAAATACAATGACGTCCAACCGCTTTTGGCGGGATTCACTTTTCCTCCCCCGCGTGGTTCCACAGTCAGCCTGCGCTTACCTCTCTACACATTTGCTCCTCCGCTCATGTCTCATTTCTTCTCTGCCCCCCCCCC
>NW_026267322.1:293999-295471 GCF_000697945.3 Frankliniella occidentalis | reverse complement strand
TCCTCATCCTCATCCTCATCCTCCTCCTCATCCTCCTCCTCATCCTCCTCCTCATCCTCATCCTCATCCTCATCCTCATCCTCCTCCTCCTCATCCTCATCCTCATCCTCCTCATCCTTTCTATCTACAGCGCAGAGCAAGCGTTCGGCATCGGCGTTTGTCATCAAGTGTTTTTCTTTTCAAAATTCATTCGGTACATTATTAGGGGGGTTTGGCGCCTGCGAGACGCAGGGTAGGCCACCGCGCAATACACTCATGCACTGCAGGCAAGATGTTGGCCTACCTACCAGGCGTTTTGAGGGATGGCAGAGACTGGACTTGACTTTGAGTGAACTTGGACATTGGACGTTGGGGCAAAATGGATTAACTAGGCTACGCTATATTAAATAACGACTTATTTGCTCTTTGCTTTTGTTATGGATGGTATTTCACCCTACTTCAGGCCCCATTCTTCCTTCAATGCCTAAAAACAATCACCAGCGCTTCCCTTCACTTCAATCGTCATTCAACAAATGCATTGACCTGCTCAGGCGCGTCGCCCCGCCCCGACCTGGCTGGAGGAGGCAGTTTGGGAGGCATGGGGGAGGGGAAAGGTTCCAGCCGGGCTCGGTCAGGGACACACGAGCATTCTAAACGCAGCTATGACCCAGAATTCAAATCTATCCCGACGAAACGAGACAGCACTGTTAAGAAGTTTTTTCGAATCCTTATTACGTTTTCTATTTCGGGATACAATCGGATAAAATACAAGGTTCTTATTATTGTGTCCGGTTTTTCCTTCCCCTTTTCCGTTGTTAAAAATATCCGACATTTGTTGTAAATTTGAAACAGCCATTCATTCTTGTTGATCCAACTCAATACGAAGTGCTTGTAAATTTTACAATTTCAAAATTGCAATTAAGACACACGGAAAATTTTCCCGTAAACCTACGACTATTTTTCACAATGACAGATTGCTCTCTTGTGTGGAAAGAATTAAAGTTCCAATCTCTGAGAAGCAGCCGAAGATACAATATCGCGTCATGGACCGCCTGCCTCAACTCCATTTAAACACGCGAAAACCAAAACCTGCGGCTAAATCCAAAGATGCCTTGGTGGCAATGTCCGATGCCACAAGTTTGATCAAATCCTGCCCCATACTGTTAACAGTGCTGCTGCCTTCCGCCCTATCATCAATATCATCATCCCAGGAGAAAGAATTTCTTTTCCTTCTCCCCCTTTTATTTTTCTCTACCCCCCTCCCCCTCTCTCTCTCCCCCTCTCTCGCCTTTTTATAGAAAAAGCGTTTTGTTTTATCCCTCGTTGGGTTTCCTGCTGGGCGTGCTCCGTGCCGCCGTCTGGCACTTCCCTCCTCCTCTTCGGCCGGCCGGTGCATCTGGTCGTCCTCCCAAGGCCGCCGTGGCTCGGAGTGGGGGCGGGCGGCGGCCGCGGCGGCGGTCCTTTCTCCTCCCACCACCCTCCTCCCCCCGTAC
>NW_026267322.1:274298-286514 GCF_000697945.3 Frankliniella occidentalis | reverse complement strand
CCCTGCCAGGCCCTGGTGATGCGTACTCATTGTGTCGAAATTGGAGGCTGGGAAATGATCGACATTGCGGCAATAGTAGCGACAGCCAAATCTTTCGTTCTTATGTCAGCAATCGTTTATCCTCAAAGTAGTGAAGTGTTGATATTATAATGCAGGAACCAGAAACGATATTAAAGAGGTGTCTGTATATGATTTACGTGTATTTTCATCTCGGGCCTGTATTCCATTTTGTAAAAGAGTTCGATGTCTAATTAATTGCTAGGGGAATACTATCCCTGAGTTCTATTTAAATGAGAACCTCGCGACTAAAGAACAAGTTATTGTTACATACTGCGCAAACATAAAAACGTCCTTTATTAATATATAGGAAAATCTTTTTATATACTAAAAGAAATTGTAAAGTATGTTTAACGACGCAATACGTCAGATCGTTGCGGGGAGCATTTATTAGTTCCGTTGCAAGAAGACTACACCTGTTAGACGATCGTTACCTTTTCTCCAAAACAGGGGGGGGGGGGCCTTCACTAGCACCACCGCGTCTCCCTTCCTTGCGACCACAGCGCTATATACACCACCCGCTGAGCTGACGAATAGGGGCTTTGACTGGCCGGCGCCCCCCGTTCCGGTGTCAGCCCAGTCTCAACTCAAGAGACGGGGGGCGCCGCCACGCCACCCGCTTGCCTTGCCGGACAAGCGCTTTATAGTACAGTGGGATTTGTTTTCATCGACCAGCTATTGAGGCGATTAATGTCTTCGCTGGTGCCAAAATTAAACTATATCCGCCCTCTTTTGTTGGAATACTTTCCACCGTCGAATTCTCGTCTAAAAGTAATACGTATATACTGTTTTTTTTTTTGTTTTTTTTTTATTGCCAGTAAACTGAAAAGTAAACAACTACGAGGGAAATTAAAAACTAAATAGCAGCAAACACACTAGCATGCAAAACAATTTCCAGCGTGGGGTAGCTAGTCCGGAGTGGGGGTGTCTCTGTCCCTGGCCCCGCAGGTCGGCACCCGGCTGCTGGGTGGGGGTCGCGTGGCGCCGGCTCCGCGCCCGGGCCGGGCCCTTCTACCCCGTTGAGCCGGTGGGGCCCTCCCGGCGGCCCTCCCGCCCAACAGCCGCATCCCGACACGAGGCGGTGGCGGTGGTGGTGGGGCAGGAGGAGTGGGGAAGCACCGAGGTTATAAAGGACCGGTCTCTCGGGCCGTCGCGTCATTCGAACGGTCGCTGCGTTGCGGCCAGGTTCGCGCCGGTCCACATGAGAGGACGAAAGGATTACAGACTGAGCGGCGCGACGCAGGACTGAAACTGTGTTTCCGTGCAAAAAAAAGAACAACGAAAAACTAAAGTGTTTCGCGAGTGAGTGTGTGCGCATGTGTGAGTGCAAGTCAGTGCGCCAGTGAGTGTGACAGTGACAACCATATTAAAGGACACCGCTGCGATCATGTGGATTACTAACGTGAGTACTTTATTGGAACGTCCCGAATTCTTTCGAAGCGTTTACAAATTATTGATAAAAACACGCCGAATGAAAAACTGTACCATTTTATGTGAAATGTAAGATATGCTCGTAAAGTGTTACCGGGAAGTTTCTCGAAATGAAGCATATTTAATTTTTTTGACGCACAAAGATTGGTTGTTATAAATGAATATCGATAATTTTTTGACAGACTTTTGTTAATCAAATTTATTGAGAAAGAAGTTGTAAATTTACGACGATTTTTGTAATGGTGATTTATGCACACACTTGCATTGGTTTGATTGGAAATTTTGACAATTTTTTTGGCACACTTATTTTGTTCCTAGATTTACTTTGGCCACTTTTGTGTGACATTATATGTTAAGCATCAAATTATCACGAATGCTGACTGTAGATTCCCCATCAGCAGCTGTACGCCTCCATTTTAATTTCTTTTTACATTGCTTACATCTTACAAAAACCTAACACCTAACACCTAACAAAAAATACTGCGCGGAATAATGGACAATAAACTGGTCAGTATTCACTTTTAACGTCATAAGGCATAATTATTTGTCCACTGCAAGATGCGTCTGTGTTCACCTTCACATCTTGCAAGCTGCAATAATTTTGAATCCCGAGTAGTTGCAACTTTGTGCGAGGATTTGTATCTCCTGCTGGGCATTTTTATTATTATGTTCAACTGCATATTATTCGTGCGGCTACTGTGTGGCGGGAAAGTCACTGAGCGCCCGTGTCCGTAGTGCGCTGCCCGCGTGGTCCACCAGGTCCACACACCCGTGTCCGCCCGTCCCTTCCGGCACTTTCAGCGAGCTTATCGTCGCCCAGGTGTTACGACCGATTTGACCGGGGGGGACCTGAGAGCTGTCGATGGTGAGGGGGCAGGCAGCAGCAGCAGTAGCAGCAGCCGTAGCCGCGGGACCGCTACCGGTGCCGGCTGGGCCGGCCCGCCCCAGGGCCTACGGAAAGTGTTTCTGGGCGCGGCGACGGCGCGCGGTGCGGGGAAGTCCAACTGCGGGACCTGCGGGACCGACCTGCGGCGCCCGCGGCGCTGCGCCAGTGCTGCCACCGGCTGCGCCGCTGCCGCCACCAACCTCCTGGCTCTAACTGACTCACTCGTGAGAGAGGAAATTGGTCGTGAAAATGTTGTGTAGACACACTGTTCAGAATTACAACGGAAATTTTGACGGAATTGGCTCTGGTAATTTTGTAGCCGGTCTGAACCGTTTCTCCAAGTCTACTGGACAACCGTACGATGCGATAAACGCACCTTCCCGTTGTTTCTAAATATGGACCAGCCCGTACACAAAAGTACCGTATTCTCTGTTTCATTTCCTCTCGACCACTTTTAATGAAAACATGTTTACTAGACACTTTTGACGTACATCAGTCGGTACGAAAATTCCCGTATTTTTCTAGCATGGGTGTTCTTGTATTTTTGAGTTACACACTGTTCTGTATAATGAAAATACAACGCTGCATTCCGTATGACCATGATTATAGTATGCTATGGAACTTTCAACAATTCAGTGTGTGTGTGATACAATGCAGGAATTATCGAGCAAATATGTCGTTACCGTGATATGGCCATTTATTTGCAGTGTTCGATGTGAGCTGCAGGAATGGCACGTTTTGTAAACTGGATCGATTTCCCTTTACTCCTGTGGTACCTCCGGGTGTTCCCATGACATCCAAAGAGAGAAATTCCATACAGCCGCGTATATCACAGTCCCTTTGATCTGTATTGTGCTAGGAGTAGGCTGCACCCCTACCATGCTCCTACACGGTAAAATCCAAGTGTACGAATGTCGCTCGCTTGCAGGTGGACGGCTAAATTCACTCACCTTGTAGGTGAATGAATAATCATTCACTAACTTGCATTAAGTAGTGAGGAAATAACAACTTACACACCTGCTACAAGTGAGCGAAACAAGTATTCGCTCACCTACAAGTGGGCGACATGCGTACACCCTGATTTTCTGTGTGAAAATTCTGAAAATATTGGTTGTTAAGCTACTGACACACTCGCACTCTCACACTCAGTCACACACACACCTGACCCCGTTACAGCGTTACGCCCCACACCCATTTCGTTTGACCGGGCCATCCCCCCCCCCCTCCCTCTTCTCTCTTTCTCTCTCTGCCTCTCGCTAATCAGCTCTACCCGTATATTGGCGGCACTCTCGTTTGCCCCACCGGGCCGGGGGAGAGAGAGGGGGGGGGCGAATCCTCTCCTCTCCAACTCTAGCCCGGGCGGCCCCCGCGGCCCCATTGTATGCAAACCGGCGTGCGGGGCCCTCACGGGTCAGACCGCGCGGCTAGTTGCGAGGCGTCAGGAGAGAGAGAGGAACCCCCCGCCGCCACCGCTGACCAGACCAGCCGTCTAGCAGGCTAGACGCGACGCGCCTGCTCAATTGCCCGCGCGCGGACTTGCCACCACCAGCGGCTGCACCCGCTCGGCCGCAAGCTCTTTGCGCTCCGCCCGGCCACGCCCCGCCACGCCCAGTAGCAAACGTCTCAATCACACTTAGTTATGGTGGCGGGTCGGGATTCTGTTGGGAGGGAAATTAAACTGTGGCGAAGATTAAATGAGGAGCAAGAATAGGTGCGTTTAGTTGTGTGACACCCGCGACACCTCATAATAGTATACACGCAGAAAAAATGAAAAGTTGTAGGAACTATTTCATGGTTTTTTCAGGAATAATCATATTATATATGTGTTGAGACAACTATCCGCCAGTGGTGAAAACCATTTCATTGGCTAATACACCTGTACGGTTGTTGCCTTAACCATATTTTCTGGTTGTTCCCGGTAGAACTTTTCATTTTTCTTGGTGTAATATTGACGAAAAGGGAGCAAGCAAATGTTATCCGTGTAGTGTGCGACATTCACACACTTGCGTTTCCAGTGCGGGCAGGACTGTTTTATTGAATTTTCCTCCAATCAAACTTGATCAGAATTTTGACTAAAACACTAACTATTAGTTGGTGTAACGAAAGAAAAAAGGACTGCACTATGAACTATAGTCCGTTTTCAGGCTATAGCGTCTTAAGTGTAAAACGTCCCTTTCTTTGTTTGGTACGTTCTGTAGAGTCCTTCCTTTTGTAATGCGAAGAAATTTCCTCATAGGCTTAAAGCAGCCAAAACTTTCGCAATACGAACGAATCCATGGCAAGGCATTTGACCGCGAGCGACGACGCCCTTTGAATATTATGCACACAGTGAGGCTAAAGGAGTGCGTTTTATCGCTGCTAAAAGTTTTATACCTGTGTGTTTTGAACACACTACTTTGAGTATTGCATCATGCACACTGGCCGGCGGCGGCGGTCAGCAGGACGCTTGGCTGACCGCGAAGCTCTGGCGCTGGGCGGATAACAGAGCAGAGACAAAAGAGCGGAGGCTGCAGTCGCGCTATCCTTTGTTTTATTGAGGGAAGAGAAGCAGTAAACGAGGCGTCGTTGCAGAAACATCCCGTGTGGGTTTCGGGAGACTCGCGTCGCTCGCGTCCTTTCCGCCCGTCCTAATTTGTAAAGCTGGTCGAGTCCCTCTTGTTCTCGCGTTCCGATATGTGTGTAATGTGCAAATGCTCAAAGAAGCGTCTTTTCGAAAGATGAAATGTCGTATGATGAAATTTCCGACAGCAAGGACAAAAATATATGATTTGGGTGATATAGTTTTTCAAAAGAAGTTTTCATTCGAGTAATGATTGGGAAACACCTCGCTCCTCGCTCTTTTATTTTTCGAGTGATGATTCCTAATCATAATCTTAAAACTTCGAGTGATATATTTTAGAATCTTTTGTTTCTCAAAGAATCCTCGTTGTCCTCACTCAACACGTTGCTCACGCAGAAACTGTCTTTTTTTGGAGGTGAGATTAGAGGATTAGAGTAGTGCGCAGCCCACCCTGGAGTGGCCGCGATGCGCGCACCGTGGTCGCGACCACCGCCCCGAAGCAGCTCACAGCCCGCTGCTCGCTCATCCTCTACCTGTTGGAATGGGAGCAAGGCCGGGGGGTCTGCGCGGCCCGGCAGACGGTCAGCTGCTTTGTGTGAGCGCCCTGCCCTGCCCGCGCCCTGCCGTGACCTGTTGCCCACAATGCCCGGCCTGCCCACGCCTTTTGGCCACCTCTCTCCCGATTTGATAACCTCGGCTTTGGTTGGTCTGCCGGTGGTCGGCTCGACTGCTCGTCCTCCCGCCGCCGCTGCCGCCACCGCGCGGTACGGTACAGTCCGCTCCAACAGGTGACTCCGCAAGGCGCGCCCAGCTGTGCGCATAGGCAAACGGCACGAGGACACAAAAGCGCCCGAGGGGTCCGCAAGTACGGTCTGCCAGTGTACACATGTGGTGGGCTTCCTCGTTTTCCTAGGTTTTCTTAAGGTTTTCCCGGTCTTCCCAACTTTTTCTTGGTTTTCCCAATCTTGGTTTTCTGACATTTTCTAAAGGCTTCCTCCAATTTTCTGCGGTTTTCTCGCACTTTCATCGGTCTTCCCTTACATTTTCTAGTCTTCCTTGCAATTTCTAGGTCTTTCCTAAAGTTTTTCCGGTCTTCCCTTATATTTTTCTGTTTCCGTCACATTTGTGGCGTACAACTTTATTGGTCTTCTTCGGTTTTCTTTGGTCTTCCTGGTGGTCTTCCCGGTCTTCCCAGTTTTCCGGGCGGCCAGTGTACGCGCTCGAACCTAGTTGCGGACCCCTCGAAAGCGCCCCTTGCGAGTCGTCGAAATCCAGATGTTCTTGCAAGAACGACGACACACAGTAGTTTGCGGGCTTAATAACAATATTGCACTGGGAATCCAAGTGTGTCAATGTCGCTTTACCACCTACGTGCGCCTGAATTAGGATTGGAAGCCCTGGAAAAGTTCTGGAACATTTCGGGCAAAACGGAAAATTTCCGGGGAAAATTAAAAATATCCTAGACTTTGGAAGTTTTTTGTTATTTTCCGGAAGTGTTGGGGAATTTTCCGGAAATTTTCCGAAGAATTTTGGAAATTTTCAACCTTAGCCTGAATTCCAATTCGCAAACTTAAGTTGTCAATTTTCCTTTGGAATTTTCGCCCACCTGTGCCAACGTGTGGTGCATTGCAAGTGTGCGGATGAAAAGTCAGCACGCGCCTATAAGTGTGTGGCATTCGCACACGCTTGGATACACTCTCATCCTGTTACTGATTTTTTTCACCTTTTGTCAGTATTCCTGCTGCGCAAAAACCTTTATAAGCGACTGACAACTGCTTTCATCAGTAATACGAAATACTTTCTTTTTTAATTACTGACAATTTTTCCTTTTATCAGTGAACTACTTACAACGATGTCCAGAATAAGTAACAAATTAGTCAGTAATCCTGCTGCATAAAAACCTTTATAAGCTACTAATAAATAAATCAGTACAGGTCTGAGAGTGATTACAGTGGAGTTCTGTAATAGTATATGTAATTCATTGCTGCAGTCATTGTTCTAGCTTCCTCTTATTCCACTTTTTCACCACCAGAAGCAGAGCAAATTCTATTCCGTCAGTTTTCTTTCTTCTTCTCAAGATGATTGTCAGGTGTATGTAATTATCGCGTTCATTACTCTGCCTCCCCGCCGCGGTGGCGCGCGGCTCGTCGTTATTTCGGATCAACATGATTGATTCTTTTCAAACAACACAATCCTCGGAAAGAAAGTCGCTTTATAGACCTCGTGTAGCGCTCACGGCTGTCCGTCTTCCTCCGCGAGTCTTCCTCTCCCCTGCGGCTGCGGGCGCCGGTACCCATTCTGTTCCGCAGAGGAGAGGGTGAGCCGCGCGGCTATGGACTCGACTGTAAAAACCGTGATAACCCGTGCGATATAAAACAATGGAGTCGGCCCGTCTGTTGGAGCGAGCGAGTGAGCGAGCGAGGAGTGAGTGAGTGAATGTTGGCAAAGGGGCGAGCGAGCAGAGTGAATGTTCCTCAGGAGCCCTCTGCTGCTCCTCCGGGGCGGGTGTTTTTACGTCCGACTTTCTTCTCCTCCTCCGAGGCGCATCCACTGCGCCGCCGCATCGCCCTGGGCCGCCGCTCGACGCCGCCCCTGGGACCGCGCGCACTTAACGCCTCACGTTTCCTTGGAAGCGCCGCGACGGCGCGGACGTCAACGCGGTCCGTGCGAACTGACCGCCCCGTTAAGACAGACATCAACCGCGGCGCTTTTCTTGCCCCTTCCTTTCCTGCTTGTCGCTGAAAGTACCGCCCATCCCCGCTCTTAAAGCGTACAAACGTGTTAACTAGGTTGGGATTCTTCAAGGATTCATCTTCAACATCACTGCCGACCCCTGAATGTTAGGAAACCCGGAGAGATTTTCCTTTTCTTATTTCCAAGTGTAGTATTATTGTTATTTTTATTGTGCACGACATGCCAAGAGTCACTGCTCTTGCTTCTCTCCGCGTGCATACTACTTGTTTTGCATACTTTTTCTCCTCGGTATGGGCGCGGCGGCGGGTGGGGCGTGTCGAGAGAAAGAGAGAGAGAGAGAGAGAGAGAGAGAGAGAGAGAGAGAGAGAGAGAGAGAGAAGAGGGGTGGGGCAGGGGGTCGCGAACGCGCGGCGGCCGAGCGAAAACTCATCAGTATGATGCTGTTGTTGCTGTCGTCATCTCGTGTGCTCGCGGTGTGCATGCACACGTGTGTGTGTGTGTGTGTGTGTGTGTGTGTGTGTGTGTGTGTGTGTGTGTGTGTGAGTGAGTGTGTGCCCCCGAAGAAGAGAGACCCGACCTCCGACGCGGAGGTGCCGCCGGCGGCGGGGCGGGGCGGGGCGGGGCGCGGTGCCGTCGGGTCGCGTCGGGTTCCGCGCGCGAGCCGGAATGTGGAGAAACGCGTTATCCTCCGCAGGGGCATGGCGGTAGTTAGTAGGTGTGGGACTCTGTGTGTATGTATGTGTGTGTGTGTGTGTGTGTGTGTGTGTGTGTGTCTGTCTGTCTGTCTGTCTGTCTGTCTGTCTGTCTGTCTGCCTGTCTGTCTGTCCTGTCGGGGTGGCGGGCAGGAGGTCAGGGGACCATGCGAGTTGTCGCGCGTAGCCTCCTGAGACTCCTGAAGGAGAGGGAGAGAGGGAGAGAGAGAGAGAGAGAGAGAGGGAGACAGAGAGAGAATGAATGTTCGTGACAGGCTTTAGCGGCCGGGGGACGCAGACGGTGGGCGTTGGACGGACAATGGGCAGCCAGCAGGTGGGCCATCCGCCGTGCTCCTGGCGGTGGTGGAGATGGCGTTGGCGACGGAGGCGCCCCCGTACAACACAAGTTTCGCACACGACGCAAAAGGGGTGAAAACTCAAGTGACGTTTTCGACACGGCTTTTCAACTATGGGGGACCAGCCCGAGCTGAGCCTGCATCCCATGGACGCTTACTAAAAGTAAAGAATGTAAGCCCTCACTCTCTCCGTGTTCCTCTATCCGCCCGGTTTTCCGTCTCCTCTATTTGTTTTTCTTGTCGGCGCTGGACCGGCTAGCCAAGAAGTTTTGACGTGTCGAGCAAAGTGGGCGGGGCGAGGCGGGGCGGGGCCCGACGGGTCGCGCGACTAACTTGTTTTGGTGTCTCTTAGCGGGGCGCCAAACCATTTATTAATAGCTCGGGAATTATTTATTTTTTCGGAAACAAAGATAAACAGAGGGTGATTTTTAAAAACCCACACAGGCACCAAAAACAGGTTTTTGTAAAGATGGCACCTTCTAATCACCCTCGCAACTTTCCGGCTCTGTTTTATTTTATTTTTTCAAAAAAGCAGACGCCACCGCATTGAAAGCAGAAACGATATGGTCCCGTGCTGTCGTTTCCTATCGCTTTACTACTGCCCACCACGCTCTCTAGTGCGCTGTAAGTGCAGCAGGTTGCAGTTGTTGTTGTTTTGGCTTTAAGCTCTCTGTTGGCGGCTGACCTTTTGAAAGGGCTTCTGTTGTGCCAGCGCAGAACGCCTTTGCGTAGAGGTCAAGTGGGGTTAAGCTGGCCCTTCATCAGGGTCCTACGTGCCCCACTACATGTGACCATCTCGCTCGGTTCTCGTTTTTATCGTTGCATGAAATATTTATCAAACTAGAAGTATGTGGCCTGCATCTTTTTGTTTGCACAATTGTTGTGATAAGAATTCTTACCAATTGTTTATTTCTGGTAAATAAAAAAAACAACTAATGTGACTCTTGACAGCTCACGCTGGTGCCCGCCAAGTGGATCAGCAATAGGTGCAGAAAGAGAATGCATTGTGCTTTGGTGTGTCACTAAACCCATAAACGAGACATCTAGAGAGTACACCGTCACAACGAAGTTCACATTATTTGTTATTTTTACCAAGTGATCTAAGATGTTGCGGGACGTGGTCTGTTTGCTTTCGCCCTCAACGACGGCAGAAAAGTGCCTAGACATTGGTATATCGCCCCATATAAGGAACACAGTCATATGAGCTTATTCGCATCTCGATTCTATAGAGCAAAAAGAAGAAATAATGAAATGTGAAATCGTATATATATGCGCCGACAACAGGAGGCGGGACGCACACAGCGACTGTATAGCAGGGCTATCGGCTGGATATTCACATTCACTCTCAGTCACAATGGGACACCGAGCGCAGCGCGGCGGCGGGGCCTTTGCCGTGCAAAAGGGAAACTCCCCTGGCCGCCCCGGTGAACTGTCATAAACCATAATAGTGGTACGCGGCATCGACACCGCGCCATCGATACGACGTCTTCGCCGAATGCGCATTTCTACTACATTGCAAAAAAAAACAAGCAGGCCCGCCCTTCCGCCAAACGGAGTTGCCAGCTCCGCTTCGCTCCACCGGCAACTCCGTTCGGCAGGGGCCGGGCCTGCTTGGCCTGCCGGCGGCGATGGTCGGGCCTCCGGCCCGACCATTTCAGTCTCGCGATTTACTGAAGTGCATAATCAAATAAATAATGTGACCGGTAATTCACTTGGCATATTTGAGTAAACTAAAGCGTCCGGCAAGGGGCCTGCGGCCCTAGAAATTTTCCCCCTGGACATGACAAGAGACTGTAACGGGGCAACACCGTGACTACACCCCACCCTTCTGCTTTGCTAAAGAATTAAAAAAGGTGAACCAGCTCAGTTTTTAGATTGCACATTGTTTGTCAAACAGTCTTAAAACTTGACTTTCTGCTATTGTTTTCAATATATCTACCTCTAGGGCCGAAATAGTAAAAGATACGGCAAATCCGAGGGTAATTTCAGATGCAGAATGTGTTGTTTTGGGGGGGTACTTCCTCTGACATTTTACGATTGGACGCCTCCTTGTACGTCTTTATGAGCAACGCGGTCATTTTCGCCGTATTTCGTCGAAAAAAGCACTCTAGCGCCCAAACGGTGCAAGATAGGGTCAAACGGACGAAATATTCGCCCAAAGGGCTCTACTTTCACGAGTTACCCCTTAGGAGACCATAAAAAAATATTTGATTTTCTACTTTTTGGACCAACCCCTATTTCTTTGTTACCCCCTTTCACCCATTTAGGGGTGGTTGCCAGGATTTGCACCAGGCGTTTCGTTGTCCAGGAGTGACCCCTAAGATACCCTGAAATTTGCAGACCTCTAGCTCATCTCCTTCCTCTTACACGGACGACGGACAGACGGACGGACGGACGGACACGAGAGCGGTTGCATAAGCCCGCTTTAATGCTTTTTTAAAAGCAGAAGGGCGGGCTAAAAAAGATTGATGAGGTGACGACCTCTAATTACTTTCTGGCGGCCGAAATATTGAACGTATAGTACCCTGCTACACCGTTAAAAAGAATACCCTCGTAAATATACAACAATTGTTGTAATTTTTGTTTACAAAATATTTTGTCAATTCGTAAGTTTTCGACAGACCATTCTTGCTTTGTCGATCAATTCTAATTTGATACAAATTTCTTGTATGAATTTCAAATTTCAAATTGTTACTGTAAGACACACACCGTGAAAAACGTTGCCGCAAACCTATAGATACGACTATTTTTTTTACGGTGTACAAGGTTGTTCGAAAATGTTGCTGAAGTGGCTGACAAACTACTACTGCTACTGCCCCTTCTCTGTGCAATTGTGAACTTTTCGAGGCAGTACTGGCTGTATTTTCAAAGGCTGATTTGAGGAGCACACCGTGTGTGGTTGATACAGTTCTGCACGCGACCCCGGATGCGCCGTCGTGGCCGTGGCCCGGCACGCACCCAGAGAGTTGCAAGTGAGTCATGCGCTGCTGGACCAAGAGAGACTTCACGGCAGCAGCTGTTACCCGAAACCAATAATTAGTAACGGGACTCCCCGGCGGGCGACCCCGCGCTGCGCGAAGGAGGACCCCCGGACTGCGAAAATAACGAGGGACAAAGAAGAGCAAAATGTAAAAACAAAAAACGCGCTGGAGAGAAAGAGAGATGGAGGGAGAGAGAGAGGGAGGGAGAGAGAGAGAGAGAGAGAGAGAGAGAGAGAGAGAGAGAGAGAGAGAAAGAAAGACAAAGAGGTCAGCGAAGCGGCTCGCGCGCTACGTATTGGGATGTCACGCGTCACTGCCGGGTCACCTGGGATGTCTCTTTCTCCTTGTAGTCATCAGGGAGGGATGTTGATGGTGATGGTGACGAGGCAGCTGCTGCCGACCGCTGAGGTAAGCCCAGCGGGCGCCCGACCGGCGTCCAATTCGCTGAATGACAATTGAATGAATGGTTTGGACCTGCTGCGAGCGGAAGAATAAATGAATGAATGGACGAATGAATGAACGCTCGATATAATGAACGGAGAGAGAGAGAGAGAGAGAG
>NW_026267322.1:273465-274145 GCF_000697945.3 Frankliniella occidentalis | reverse complement strand
GAGGCAAATGATAATTGCCGTCGGGTAATAACAATCGTAATGCAATATAATGGTTCGATCGCCGTTATCGGGGAGAGAAAGCTGCGTGGCGTGGCGCGTGTTGTATGAATTATGGATGGCGAGATGGCAAAAGCCCGGGCTGCTGCCGTTGCGCGCGAATGGCGCTCGATATGTTTTAAAAGTGGCGCCCGGAAATATGGTAATAATAGTTGTTCTCGGTGTGTATCGATAGACTTTGACTCAGTTCGCGAGCAATGATGCAGAACCCTCCGTTGTTGTTGTTGTTGTTGTTTATTTTTTTTATTTTTTTGTTTTTTGTTATTGACAATCGCTCAGTAGAGGGTGTGTTGTTGTACGTGCTGTACGCGCCGCGGCTTCAGAGGCGGACGCGCTGTCACGGGAAAGCGTTCATAAACGGTCGGGCTGAATGTTAAACACGTGTCCGAGGTGCGCGCGACCCCCCCGGGACCATACCGTACCGCCAATCAGCTGTTCCTCCTCCTCGTCCTCCTCCGGCAGGTGGGGCGGGGGAAGGGGGTAGTCGGTCTGACATCCATGACCTCAGCCTTACCGACAATGTGTGCGGGGAGCGGCTCGGTAGGCCCCGGAGAGAGTGCTAACATGGCCCGCGGGTGTGGCGGGGCGTGGCGGGGCGTGGCGGGGCGTGGCGGGGCGGGGCG
>NW_026267322.1:268800-273352 GCF_000697945.3 Frankliniella occidentalis | reverse complement strand
GTCGGGACGGATGGTGTGGTCCGATTCCGATCACTTGGCAGACGACTCGTGCTCGCGCACGCAGCGTGGTGGGGCGGGGCGGGGCGGGGCGGGGCGGCTACGAGGAAGGCACTCCCCGCAGGCGGGGTGGTGGCGGCTGGCGGCGGCGCTGTGCAAGAGGGCCTTTTGCTTTTCCTCCTCGGCGGCTCCTCTGGGCTGCCCGAGAGCCGACACTGCCGGATGGAACGGAAACTTCCATCATCATAATTGATCTCTGGTAATTAAGGCGATTACCCACGAGTTCATTGGGAGCCGCACGGTGACAGCTTCCGCGGGCTTCCGCATCCCGGAGGAAGCAGTGCAGAGCAGGGCGGCGGGAGCCCGCCAACCCGTCCCGGCGCACGCCCTCTGCCGGGCTCCTAGCTGCCAGGAGCCTTAGCCAAGGTTCCTGCTGCCAGCTCTCTTTACCTAGCTTCCCGTATACCAATACCAAGGTTCCCCTTTCAAGGTTCCCTGGCAAGGTTCCCCGCTATAGTTTCCCTGCCAAGGTCTCCGTACCGAGGGGTGCCTAACACCATAAAAATGTGTACACCGGATTACCAAATTGTAAAGATTACCAGTGATTACCAAAGATTACCAAAGATTACCTATGTGTACTAGGTACGATCCACCTGCATTCTAAATCGAAACGGCAATTTTTTGTTCTGAGAAAAATGAATTTTTCTACAACTCTTTGGTAGTTCTTGATTCTTTATCATGCAAGTTACAAATTTGCATTCTATAATTGGCCAAACCATGATTTTGTCTATGGGAGGGATGCATAGTTGCCATATTAAATATGCGCGTTGGCATTTAGGCAAGATGTGCACAAAAATTCATGTCTAAATCAACAAATTTGTCCTTTTAAAGGACCCTCACGAATGTGAGGATTACCAGGGATTACTAGTGATTACCAGTGATTACCAAGTCTGTGTACACCCGATTACCACAGTTGGGCACCCCTCGCTCCGTACCTACGTTCCCGTTCTAAGGTTCCCTTGCCATGACCCCTGCCAAGGTTTACCCGCCGAGTTTTCCCATGCCAAGGCCACGGTTCTCCTGTCCTGGTTCTCCTGCCGAGGTTCGCTTGCCATGATCCCCGCCAATGTTTCCCTGCCGAGGTTTCCCTGCCGAGGTTCCCCTACCCATAGGTTCCCTTCCCTTGCCAATAAGGTTCCCTTTCCGAGGTTCCCCTGCCAAGGTTCCCCTGCCATGATCCCTGCCAAGGTTTCCCAGCCGAGGTTCCCCTGCCAGCCTCCTGTGCTAGGCTCCGGTCCTCCTGCATGTAATCCCGATGACTGATTGGGCTCGGGCCCTTGGGCTCGGGCCGGGCTCGGGCCGGGCTCGCGCCGTCGGCCCCGAGGAGGATTGTCTGCCTCCCCTACGACGGGAACATAATATAAAACCGCTTCGCTCCTTATTACCGCGTTATCCGCTGTAATGCGGCCCGCCGCCACCCTTAGCGTGATGAGGCGCCAAAGCAACCGACATTTGAACACACACAAAATAAAAATCTCGCGCAAAGTAGGAAAACAAACAAGAAAACCCCCCCCCTGCTTTTTCATCCATGTTATTTTATTTCATTTTACAATCTGCTCTTTCCATCTCACTCTTTTATTCGAGAGGCGCAGCCCCGGCTAGGATGGCTCACTGCTGTTGCCACAATAATATCTCTCCATACCAGCCGACCTCTCTCTCTCTCTCTCTCTCTCTCTCTCTCTCTCTCTCTCTCCCCTCCCCCGCCGCCACCCAGGACCGCCTGTGCCTGCCTGCCCCCCAGTCGGAGGAGGTGGCATTACATAAAGTTATGTTTGTCGAGCTGATGAGCTCACTGCTCACTTCCCACGGAAGCGCACCGCGGCGGCGGAGGCAGTCTCACGCAGGTTGCCAGATTTGCTCCCCGGCGGCTGCTAGATGCCGTTTTGTTGAATGGAGCCGCGAAGGTAGGGGAGAGGGGGGCGGGGGGGCTCTTGTCAGCAGGTGCGCGACGGGGAGCAGAGAGGAGGAGAGAGGGGGTACTGTGTTAGGTGCACGGGAGCAAAGGGTGGATGGAGGGGAGGCGGGCGCTAGACAAGGCGCAAGATGCAGGAGGTTCATTTGCCTGCCCTGCCAGTGCCGGCCACGAGCGTGTGATCTCTTTTATTTCGATTGTTGCTCTGCTCCCAGCATTAAAAAGAACAAATCGTTTGTAAATAGAACGCGAATAAATCACTCGGTGGTAACTTTATCAAACGAAGTGCCTGTGTTAATGACCCCTAAAGTATTCCCGTTAAGTTCACACAGCTTATTTTGAGGAACGTGATTTATGTACTTTGTAACAGGGGAGATTGGCCTAAACGACAGCGTCAGCGCCCGGCGCGTAGGCAACGCGAAGCACGGCGGTGGAGCAGGTGGCCTAACTCACGGCGTCAGCGCCTGGCGCGTAGGCAACGGTGAGGCACCGCGGTGGAGCAGGTGGCCTAACTCACGGCGTCAGCGCCTGGCGCGTAGGCAACGGTGAGGCACCGCGGTGGAGCAGGTGGCCTAACTCACGGCGTCAGCGCCCGGTGTGTAGGCAAAGCGAGGCACCGCGGTGGAGCAGGTGGCCTAACTCACGGCGTCAGCGCCTGGCGCGTAGGCAACGGTGAGGCACCGCGGTGGAGCAGGTGGCCTAACTCACGGCGTCAGCGCCTGGCGCGTAGGCAACGGTGAGGCACCGCGGTGGAGCAGGTGGCCTAACTCACGGCGTCAGCGCCCGGCGCGTAGGCAACAGAGCCCTGCACCGAGCGAGCATCGGATGCCTACATGGCGTCCGAAAGCGGTTGTGGGAGCGAGAAGCTCGCGCCGGGCCATAGCTCCCTCTCACTCCGTTTCGCTTTCGGACGCCATGTAGGCATCCGATGCTCGCTCGGTGCAGGGCTCTGGTAGGCAACGCGAGGCACTGCGGTGGAGCAAGTGGCCTAACCCAGCAGGCGTTTCGCGATGCTCGACGGGCGTGGGTTGGACTGTGAAGGAGGGCGGCCCGGAGGCGGCCCGGAGGCGGCCGGAAGGGGTCGCAGTCGCCTGCGTCACCGCGACGCGTGGCGTTGGCGAGGTGCCGTGGGCGGGGCTGCGCTCGTTCTTATTCCTCCCCCGCTGGGCACACAGCGCTCACTGGAGAACGTGAAGCTGTCTAGTCGTACTCTTTACACCGGGTGCTGAAGTAACTTTGAGCGTAAATGTCTTGTTGTAAAAATGATTAAAAAGCCCCCAAAGTGTCAAATTATTGCTTTTTGGCATTTCTAGGCATTTCTAATGTGTGGTTTCAAAGGCATTACAGTCGTAATGCCTTTGAATTACAGTCGTAATGCTTTTGAACGGTGCGACTTTTCTGGAGATTTCGATAACTTCTATGTAACCGCTTACTGCTTCAGCGGCTGCAGACAAACTCTCTGATCTTTTCCGGCCTGCGGAGACGGTGAGCGGTTATTCATAGGAAGTATCGATTTAAAAGCGGAAAAACACAAGAAAGTTAAGAAAATTTTGAAAAAAGCTCTTTATTTTGTACATAATTTCACGTAAAATTTTCCGGGAAAACGGTTTCTTTGAAAAGCTTAACCTTTTTCGGAAAATTAAAATCTCTAGACTTGACACTGTTTTTCTAGTCGTGAAGCTGCTTGTTGCAGGCAGCGCGACCGCAGGGTCTTAACGCCCTGCCCATGTCTGGGCGCGACCACTCGGCGGGGACCAGTCGAGTCACATCCCTACTTGCACACTAGTTAGCCAGTTGCTGCTCACCCGGCGCGCCCGCGGTGGCGCTCGGGCGCAGCCGTCTGGTCGCTCGTTGAAGGAATCAGGAGAGAGAGAGAGAGAGAGAGAGAGAGAGAGAGAGAGAGAGAGAGAGAGAGAGAGAGGTTGCGCCGCCGGCCCGGAAAGGAGTCGTCGGATTACCGCATCCAGGCGAACGGGAGACCTCCAATGAGAAGGGCCGTCGATTTCTTTCATTTAAACGCGCGCGCGCGTGATGGCCTGCTGACTTCCGTTCTTTTCTCTGACCTTGAGTTCGGGCGCGCGTTTCTTCCCTGTGCCACCGGTACGTGGCATTCGTGACAAAACCGAGGCGACAATCGCGCGACCCTCGGCACCTTGACATTGTCACACGCGGTGGAGTCCGCAGCGGCGTGGCGGCTGGCGAGGCGGGCCCTTGGAGGCGCAGGAGGCGCCGTGCCGTGGCCTCGCTGGGGATGCCTTGCTGCTGCTGCTGCTGCTGCTGCTGCTGCTGCTGCTGCTGCTCCCGTAGATGCCCCGCAGATGCCCTCCCTTCCGTGCGGGCCGGAGGAGCAGCTTTGCAGATGGTCACGGTTGAATGCCGCGCTGATGGCGCTAATCTACCTCCGCACGCCTCCCTCCCTTCCTCCCCTCCCCCCCTCCCCTCCCATCACCTCGTTCAACTTTTCGCCGCGCGCGTTTATGCCTGCCAGAGTCGCGCGCGCGCTTTTCTCGCTTTACTCGCCGGGCCAGAAAGCCGTGTTTAGGTGATGATGGTGGTAGAGAGAGAGAGAAAGAGGGGTGGGGG
>NW_026267322.1:264175-267968 GCF_000697945.3 Frankliniella occidentalis | reverse complement strand
CCCCACCCCGCCACGCTCTGCCTCACCACGCCCCAACGCCGTCGTGCGCCCTCCAGGTCACGCTCCTCAGCCCTCGGCACCTCCATAACCTCCAGACGTCTTCGTTTTTATTTTGCTTCTCTTTGTGTTGTGGGTCTCCGCAGCTGTTTTGCTGCTTATGATTACGAGAGCACCTTTCCGCAAAAGTTAACTTCCGACTTCCGTACATCACCTTGTGGATTCACTTACTCTCTTCACTGTCACGAGGTATGAGCGACGGGCAGCAAGTATGCTAAACGCACTGATAAACTAAGTGTGCTACCGCTTAACACTTCTTGTAAGTGTGCAACGGAAATTTGAGTAAACTTATTGCAAGATTCAACTCCGCAGTCGAGCACTTGCAAGTGCACTGTTAAACGTTTATAGTGAAAATCACTTAAAGTTATGGTGATGCACCCTGATTCTTCGTAGCTTACAGTGACATTCACCCTAGCTTTACAGTGACATTCACCCTAGCTTCCAGTGACATTCACCTCAGCTTACAGGTGACATTCGCCGTAGCTGTTACGGTGAAACTGACCGTAGACCACGATGCTGCATGGTCGCTGTAGCTGAAGGTGAAATTCACCGTAAGCGTTTATAACAGTGTGTGTGACATTCACACACTAGGGGTTCCCGGTGTGTAGCCAGAGGTAGAGGGTTGAACCGAAATGGCGACTGCAAGCGGCAGAGTGCAAAGAGGTCCAGGGGGAAGGCGCAAGAGGAAGAGGGCCCCCGGCGGCGTCTGTTTTACTTTCGGTCGTGACTGCGGCGGGCCGGCGGGCCAAGGGGTCCTGGAAGGGGACTGAATCGAATCAGCGAGACGGACACTCTGCTGCTCGTTATTATTAAAAATAATGCCGGCGGTGGCGGAACAGCGCGCTGAGTGACGGGAAAAGACGGAAGAGTGGGGGGGGGGGCTCCAGCCACGTGCAGACACTTCCTCCATGGGGAAAATATACGCGTAAATTTACAACGTTTTACATGTGATTTTCTTTTAATCACAAAAATATGGTTGTAGAGTTTTATGTACAAAATACGTTGTAAATTTACTGGCAGCCCATAGTCCTGCTTGTTGATCAGTAATTCCAAGCCGATACGAAGTGGTCGGTAAAATTTACAGTTGTAAATTCCAAATTGTAAGTTTTCGACTTCGACGTAATCCTCCGGCTGTACAACTTTTTTCCACAGTGGCCCTGTTTTTTATAGTTTTCAACAACAACTGTTCAAGACTGCGAGACACTTCCAAAACAAGAGAAAAGTGTTGAACAGGTCAAGTTGAACTCTCAAGTTTGTATGACGACATATGGCGGAGTGCACTGCACACCTACCACCGTGTTGAACAGGTGTCCAATAATTGGCAGTAGTTCTTCTCTAGCTGTTTGTCGCTGCGGCGTATCCACCCTCTGTTTCTCTCTCTCTCTCTCTCTCCTCTTGTCCTGTCCTCGTGCCCCTGTCCATTATAGATGATGAACCCGCCTTGTCGATCCGCCCCTCTGGCCGGCTAGGCGGAAGGCATCTCTTGCGGTGAGGGGCAAGCAGAGACTTTTCCGCGCTGGTCGTGTCTCATCCAATTTCACAGAGATCTTACCTGCTTGCTCTCTATACCCCTCGCCCACAGGTGCGCTCCACGCGCCGCGCTGTCTGGCGCCGAGGATATTTTTTTTTTCTTTCCATATTGTGAGTTCTGATTGCGCAGCTCTTCTCAGTCTGCTTCTCTGCGACCCCCCCCCCCCCTCTCTCTCTCTCTCTCTCTCTCTCTCTCTCTCTCTTTCTCTCACGCCTGCTTGCGATTACGCGCGCAATAAATCATACTGCGCGCGGCTTTGCTTTTTCACTGGAGGCCCATGGGCCGTTTCGCTCGCGCGGACAACCTCCCTCTATATCCTTTCCCTTTTCCGATCCGGCGCGCGGAAGTAAGAGGCAGTTTGGTGGATCCTCCGGATGCACCGCCTCCTCAGCCGGACCCGCTCCGGCACCCTCCCCTCCCCGGCACCCTCCCCTCCCCTACCTCCGCTCCCCGCTCTCTTTCAAGCCGAAACAATAATTTCAGAGGTGTCGGTGTCGGGCGGGAGCGGCGAAGCTCCAAGCGCAGCCAACGTAGTGAGCCTCGGATATCCTCCTGCTGCGCGGGAAAGTCCAATGTCAGATGGACAGGAAGAAGTTTCCTTTCGCTGCTTTCGGCGTGACTGAATATGGTGGAGGTATAAAGTTACGTCAATAACAACCATGAAAACTGCATGCACTTGGATCTTCAAATCACGTTTCTGCACGAAAGAATGGAAACATCAAATCATGCGAATGTCAGCCCATTTATTGTTATTGTTTTTGTCCGCGGACATCTTACTCCTTAAAATGTTCCACAGGTTGTCAAGTAAAATTGTATCCAATTTTAACCAATTTTAACTTAAGGCACAGTCCATTTTTTGTGGTTTAAAACAGCCCGCTTGACAACGGGCATTTCATTTAAAATGCAACGGCTACAGCTGAAAATTTGCTTGGAATTTGAGGCAAAAGTGGACAGTGTTTTTGTAACGCATGCATGCACTATTTAGCGACCAATTTTTCAAATCGCACGAACGTCGCCATGACCAACCACACACTAACACAGCAACGCGTCTAAAGTGCTCTGGAGCAGTTGCAAGTACTTCGCGCTCTGTGGTTACGCTGCCTGCTGGTCGGCCACATTTTGTATGTCACCATCGTGCGGGGAAGCTCTCATAGCCCATTCTTGCTTGCTTGTCGATGTCGTTACGAAGTGCTTATAAATTTACAACTTAAAAGTTTATTTTTACGAAACGCAGATGACACGGAAAATTTTCCCGTAAACCTGGCAGTATTTGCCACATTGAAGAGCAGGGTGACTCGGAAGTGCACGGCGCGTGCACGCCTTGTCGCGGGAGTCATTGGCTTGCCATCCCTCTGCCTCGGCGGGGCACCGTCTAAACACACTGGAAAAAAAAAGTGCTATCTAATGCCTTTTAAAGGCGTTAGTAAAATAGTGCCTCTAGAAAGGTTATAATGGTCACTCTGTCACTCTGTGGTGCGCTCTTCTTCGGACTATCTCCCTATTAAACTGAGCTAGTTTGTCATAGCACGGTGTAACCGCTTTCCTGGTTTTCTTGTATATTTTTTCAGATTCAGGTGAATTGCCTCTAAAGTACCTGAACGTGGCCAAAACGGCTAAAGATACCCGAAAATGGACAAATTCATGTAACTTACTAAAAAGTCAGGTGAGCGGTTCCACCCTGCACACATTTTTGTGCGATGAAGACTCAGTTGTTATTCTTGCTTTTATGCGTGTTGGAGTGTGATACCATTTCATCACATATTTTTTTCGGATTTATTTGCAAAACGGTGTGTGCTACGGTTAGTGCAAAAATCAATGGTAACTCAAAAGTATCTCGAAAATGAGAACATTCACAAATAAGTGCGATGAGTGAATTTTGAAGAATTTCATCGTTGTATTTTGTAGTTTTTAAAAATCGCAACATTACGGTCAAAAATCAACCAAAGTTGTTTTTATATTTTAAGAAATGTGCGCGTCGTCATCGCAATAGTCAGTGTGCTCTGTATCCTACTGGGCGCCGGCCACCACGACATGTGTGGCCGCGAGCCACGGCTGAGAGTGACATTGCGACTTGACCTCTTACGCAGCGATAGAACATAGCTGAGGTGTGGCTGTGTGTGTGTGATCACGCTGGTGAAAGTCTCTCTCTCTCTCTCTCTCTCTCTCTCTCTCTCTCTCTCTCTCTCCCTCTCTCCCTCCCCCCCC
>NW_026267322.1:263393-264091 GCF_000697945.3 Frankliniella occidentalis | reverse complement strand
CCTCCCTCCCTCCCTCTCGTTCGGCGCGTCTCTTTACCGACCAGCAGGTGGCGTACGGACGGGCCGGAGCCATCTTCCTTTCAAGACCCACAAGGCCACGGAGAGTCTGTTTCTACTTGAAAAGAAAAACGCATTTGAGAAACGCTAACTTTTATAGCTAACGATTTTATCATTTTCTTAAAAAGTAAATTCGGGAGTGTGTACCTATTATGAATTACGTCTTCGGGGTACACTGCCGTCCAAAACTCACCGCCATGCCGCGTCACTTTCTTTCTCGACCGCAAAGGGCCTAACCGACCGGGTGAGGCGGGGCGAGGTGGGGCGGGGCGGGGTGGCCACCGCACGACTGAGTGCCGGACCCGGCCGGTCAAACACGCCTGTGCATAGGTCAACGGAACCGCACGGGTCGCACAGGCTCCCGGTGCCTTTCCCATCTTTGCCACGCCCCGCCGCGCCTCCCGTCAGGCCCCCCGCCACGCCCCGCCACGCCCTGTGCTGTCTGCTTGTAATTATTCCTCTCCGTTTTAAGCAATTTCGCTTTGGTGGTTGTGGCCCGGTGGCCCGGGTGGTGGCGGCCCACCTTACGGAGAGCGGACGCCCCAAGAAGATCGCTTCCAGAGAGAAAGAGAGAGAGGGAGAGAGAGAGAGAGAGAGAGAGAGAGAGGCGCGGACAACCTCCCTCTATATCCTTTCCCTTT
>NW_026267322.1:262356-262812 GCF_000697945.3 Frankliniella occidentalis | reverse complement strand
GAGAGAGAGAGAATGGGGGAGAAGGGGATGGCACTCTATCATCTCAAGTACATCAAGCTGCCATGTCATTGCCGTGTGGTAACTACCACTTGCTTACGCGTTTTTCAAGTGTGTAAAAGACATTGGATTTGCGATTGGATTACAGGTTTATTACATCTAGGCGTGTAACATTTTCGAGATTAGGAGTGTAAGAAATCCATCATTTAATTTTATAAGAACATTCAGTGTATACATTTACTCTCAAGCAGTATCTAGATGCCTAATCAGGGGGCACCAGGATGCATCAGGATGCGGACGCATGATGCTGCTGCTTGTATCAAATCATCGGTTTCGCCGCGGTGATTCTTCCGAACGAAGCGGCGGCAGGCCGTTGTTGTTTTGTCTCGGCCGGTGCGGTGCGGTCCTGGCCGTGCGTCAGTGCAGTAGTGTCTGCGCGGGGGCAGGTGGCCGGGGGGC
>NW_026267322.1:256869-257606 GCF_000697945.3 Frankliniella occidentalis | reverse complement strand
GGGGGCGGCGGGGGCCTTTCTCTCGGTGGCATGGCGAGAAAGCAGCGGAGCGCACCACTCAATTAGACAATGACGGCGTTTAACGCCTTGTCGAGTGACCGGCCGTGTGACGTACCCGGCCGCCTGACGTGACGTCACGGGTAACGCGGTAGCGGCGGCACCGCCGCGCGGCGCGCCCCGCCAGAACCATGCTGCTACTGATGATGATTGATTATACAATCAGTTGTATGATTATTGATTGCGATGGTTAATAATTATAAATGACAATTATGATTGATGATGATGATGATTGTTTATGGCGATTTATAATGACGATTGATAAAGGCGACTGATAATGATGATGATGACTGATAATGATGATGATGACCGAAAATAATGATGATGACTGATAATGATGATGATGACCGATAATGATGATCTATCATGATGCACTCCGATGATGGCTTTAGCTGATGGCTTCTGGTGATTGATAATAATAATCGATGATGGTTGCGACGGGAGCAAGACCGTGGAGACGTCGGCGTGCATGTCGGCCTGCTGGCTCGCAGGCGGCCTGGTGCTTGTCTCTCGCACGCCGGCACAGTCGAGCCCCTGCGTCCCGCTGATAGCCAGCGCCGCACGACAGGGGTGCGTTGCGGGGTTGCCTACCCAACGAATCGCAGGCGCTCGCCAGCACAGCATAACAGGGCCCATAAGTTCTCGTTTGTACACCAGTGTTCACTCGCAAGTGTGTTGCA
>NW_026267322.1:252539-256164 GCF_000697945.3 Frankliniella occidentalis | reverse complement strand
CTCTCTCTCTCTCTCTCTCTCTCTCTCTCTCTCTCTCTCTCTCTCTCTCTCTCTCTCCCTCTCCCTCTCTCTCCACTTTCTTTGTCTCCCTCTCCCCTTTCTCTTCCCTCTCTCTCCCTCTGTCTCCCACTCTCTTCTTCTCTCTCCCTCTCTTAAAAACAGATGATGAGGTCTGCGGATCGCGGGGGAACGTGGACCCTTGGAGAGGATATAGCCGTAGATGGGGTGCGTGGCGGCTTCGCGGTCTTGACTGAAACACGAAAGGGGGGAGGGGGGGGGGGCGATGTGTGGAGGAGGCAATTACTTACAGCCAATAAGCCGAGGAGCCGCGCTCAGCCCGCGTCTCCCGAGATGTCGCGCGTCACGCGCACGTCGCAGGTTTTTCTTTAAGCTCCCATATGCGTCAACGGGGCGAGTTTGGTCGCGTGCTATGGTAACCTAACATCATTTGTGATTAGCTTTGGTTTTTGTAATTGCTTGGACAGAGTTTTCAGAGGAAAAACCGTACTGCTGCACACGGTTTTAAAAACATTCCCTCAAATCCTTTCTTACTCAAATTTTTTGCATATCTTTCTAAAAAAAATGAACAATATCATGCTTTAAAAAAACATGTCACCTGTGTAATAACACTGTGAAAAGTTAACGTAAGATTTACGGGAATATTTTCCATGTTATGTGTGCGTGTCGCAAGATTACAGTTTGAAATTGTAAATTTACAAGCACTTTTCGTATCGCCTTGGAATTGATTGACGAGAAGTAAGAATAACAACGGGTTTTACACATTTTGTAGATTAAAATTACCACAAATATTGTAAACAAGAAGTAAGAATAACAACAAGTTTTACACATTTTGTAGATTAAAATTACCACAAATATTGTAAATTTACAAACATATATTTTTTTTTACAGTGAGTTGAGTTTTTATTACAGTTTCTTTGTGTTGGTCGGTCAATATTATTTACGGCGGGTGAGCGTGCTGGCGTGAGGCGGCGGGCCGTAGTCTATTAATCGGTAGTCTGCCTGAGTTAACTCTTGTCGGCCTCACAGCGAGCCCCTCTGCCAAGTAGGCGAGGTCAGCGCATTGGACTCGCGCGTTTCGCAAGATGGGCTCGCAGTTATTATTTTCTTATCATCACACACGTATCGCAAAGTGATTTTACACTTTCGCTATATTGTTTAGCTTATTGTAATTGTGAAAAATCATGAACAAAGGATTGCAAGTTTTCTACCAGATGGGCCGGAGTGGGGCTGAAGCGGGCCTGGAGCGGGGTTGGGTCGGGTCTCGAGCGGTTCGTCAAAATCGACGATGGGTCATTCGCCGTTACGAACCTGCTAAAAGTCCAGCCTCTGCCCCTGCTCTTTACAACCCCCATGACGCCTGATGGGTAGGCAACATCTGGCCTGCAGCGCATACGTGTTCGGCGGGGTGGCCTACCCCGAGTCTCGCAGGCGCCGTGCTCCAGTTGGCGAAGGAGTGTAAGAAAACTGAATGCCGAAATGGAATTAATATCGCACAGTAAAGTGTTGGACAACTTTCCTCCGCTTCTATACTTGTACTACCACTACCATGTGAATGACACAAATGCCGCACAGTCGGACTGTAAAGATACAAATTCTGCTCCTAAGAAGTAAACCGTTGTCGTTTTCTATGTGTGTCAACTCAACGATTGAAACACAATCTTTCGCCCATTATCCTGCGGTCTGCGACTTACAAAGCGTCTTGAGAGGAGCAGAGCCGGAGCCCCCCAAAACTCAGACCCTTACGCTCCTCGCTAGTGGTGAGGTAAGCCCAGCTGCACCACGTTGTCCCGGCCCCGCCGCGCCCCGCCCTGCCACGCCACCCGCGTCTTCTGAATTGCACAATATGCGGCTGAATGCGAATCGCGCGCGCGCGCGAGACGGGCATCCAGGCGCGGCTCGGGCTGTTCCACGGGATCGCGACGCGGGCTGCATGGCCAGGCAGTGCCACGCCACGCCACGCCACGCCACGCCACGCCACGCCACGCCACGCCACGCCACGCCCGGGGTCGGGGCTCCTGGGACTGGGATAGCAAGCGCCTGGAGATTAGAGGAGATGCACGGAGAAATGCATGAGAAGGCCAAGGAGTCTGCTCTCTCTCTCTCTCTCTCTCTCTCTCTCTCTCTCTCTCTCTCTCTCTCTCTCGCCCTCTCTCTCGCCGTTTGCCCTCTGAATGGAAACGGATTTTCTAGGATTAGCCAGCGCTGTACACCCGAAGCGGGCGGGCGCTACGGAGGCGCAGCAGGTTCGCGAAGTAATATGCAGTAATTGTCGTGTTGTCGTTGCGGAAGAGAATGCGTCAACAGACCGGGTCCTCCACCGAATTCGCGTTATTCACGTAAAATAGAGGTGCGAATCTTAGCTTTAAAATACCTAACCTAACTCCTTTTGTGCTCTTTATTGTACGGTGACTGTAGTTGTATGTTTTCTGTGCAAACTCTCGTGCTAAGTTTAACCTAGGCCTACGATTCGTTACGGGAAATTTTGTGCGTAAAAATGCATGATTGAGTACAAATTAAAGCACAAAACTGTTTAATTTAACGCAGAAATATGTTCAAAAAATTTATTGCTTGAATTTGTTTCGATAAAAGATAGCCTACAAATCGAGTCAGTGGCAGCCTTTGTCGAGGCACAGAACTGAGAACGTCTTTAGCACCCCTGGAAAGGCAACGACTTGGTACCTTTGTTTTTCATTATTATTATTAGCAGTGTAGAGCAGACAGCGGCAGCAGCACCGGAATAGGAAGGACGTGTAGAATGTGAGCGTGAGTAAGCAGGGGGGAGCGTGGATCGTGACTGCTGGTCGGGTTTGGACCGGACGGATGGTGCGGTCGCCGAGGCAGGCGGTCGCCAGAGACAAGGCGTTGATAGATGGCGGTGTGGCCCGGGCGCCGTAGCTCTCACCTGCCGGTCCCGCAGCTTCTTATTTGCGGCTCCAGCAGCAGCAGCAGCAGCAGGTGGTGGTGGTGGTGGTGCAGGAGGAGGAGGAGGTGACAGACCGCCGCGAGGGTCTCCCTGCGATAGCGCGCCTCCCCGCCGGGGGGGAGGTGCGCGTTAGGCGCGGTGGTATGGAGAACTCTCGCTCTCGTTGGCGTTCGGTGCAGTACGCTGCATGTGCACACTTGCTACTTGGAAAGGTCGCGGTGGATGTGTATGAGATACGGTGGCCGAGGAAAATAGAGAAGCTGGTCGTACATGTGATACCCCACGATAGACCTCTTTGCTCGCCTACAGTACCCTATGAAAAAATCATTTATCTGGTGCTGGTAGGACAGCGGGGACACCTGCAACAGAAATTTGCTCTTGGATCAGCCTAAAAAGCATTCTGTTGTTAACCGGACAACAACAGTCTTTGACCCACCCTTGTCTAAAAAGACTCCCGTCGCGTAGTATGAGGGACAGTGTCGAACGGTTAGCAACAGAAATGTTCTTGAGCCAACAAGTCCCTATGACCGACATGTCGTTAGCACAATTTTTTTTTAAAAGTGTAAGTGAGAATGAATGTTTGCTAATCTCTGCACAAGAGTGTGGATAAGTTTGTCGCACGATCTAACAGTGTGAATATATTTGCTCGGCTGCTGCGGTGAGACATTGTTTGAATATACT
>NW_026267322.1:250522-252489 GCF_000697945.3 Frankliniella occidentalis | reverse complement strand
GACCGCCGCGAGGGTCTCCCTGCGATAGCGCGCCTCCCCGCCGGGGGGGAGGTGCGCGTTAGGCGCGGTGGTATGGAGAACTCTCGCTCTCGTTGGCGTTCGGTGCAGTACGCTGCATGTGCACACTTGCTACTTGGAAAGGTCGCGGTGGATGTGTATGAGATACGGTGACCGAGGAAAATAGAGAAGCTGGTCGTACATGTGATACCCCACGATAGACCTCTTTGCTCGCCTACAGTACCCTATGAAAAAATCATTTATCTGGTGCTGGTAGGACAGCGGGGACACCTGCAACAGAAATTTGCTCTTGGATCAGCCTAAAAAGCATTCTGTTGTTAACCGGACAACAACAGTCTTTGACCCACCCTTGTCTAAAAAGACTCCCGTCGCGTAGTATGAGGGACAGTGTCGAACGGTTAGCAACAGAAATGTTCTTGAGCCAACAAGTCCCTATGACCGACATGTCGTTAGCACAATTTTTTTTTAAAAGTGTAAGTGAGAATGAATGTTTGCTAATCTCTGCACAAGAGTGTGGATAAGTTTGTCGCACGATCTAACAGTGTGAATATATTTGCTCGGCTGCTGCGGTGAGACATTGTTTGAATATACTTTTCAGTGCGTACTTACCGGTACTTACCCGCGCCGTAACGCCGTCCGTACACCGTATACACCTTCGCTGCGCATCGCTCGCTCCAGATCTGGCGATGCACGACCCAGATAGTAGGGGGGGTTGACATTGAGGGGCTCGGGCGCCGCGGCCTTCGGCGTCCTCGCGCGCGGCGGCCGCCTCCCGGCTCGCCTGCCCCCAGCGCCCACCCCCGCGCCTGCCCAACGCACACCTTGACACTGCGTCACTCTGCCTGCCGTCAGCGGCGCGCTTAACCCCTGCACCTTGAGAGCTCTCACAAGTAGTGTTCACCTGCAAGGCAGACACTTTTACTCGCAAGTCGTGTCGTAGGACGGACAGTGATTTGCCCCCCCCCCCTCCCCGCCCCCTCTCCCCGAAGGCCTATGTATTTATTTATAGGAGCATCCAGTGTTTCATGAAGAAATAACTGAAGAGGCCATCGTGGGCGTTAAACACGTTAACGACGACATGGACGCCAGTTAAAAAAGACGTCTTTAAAGAATGCCTCTCGTCTTTATCGTGTTCAAGACTTGCAATAAAGTAGGTGCATGGGCTCCGTTGATTGAGCACTCAGAGTCAGAGCTATGAGTTGTGCGGCCAGTGCACTGCAGGAAGCAAACGTACGCTTTGGGTCCTTTGGTTAAATGAAATATATTCGGGGAGATTTTACCGTAACGACTGTGAAGACGCAACGTTGTAACGCATGACGCAATTAATATAGCGTTGCGAGGATAGCATAATTTGGGGCACAGAAATATATATTATTCATGAAATTTCTTTTCGTTTTCGTCAGCATTGTGATGCAGCTGAACTTGGCTCGAGTCTCGAAACTGTGTGTGCGTATAAAATACCACGTCCATTAAAACGAGCATCGTTACGCACATGAGAACGAATAAAGCGCCAAGTGTGAGTGCAGCTTCCCAGGGAGGTCGGCCGCTGCTGCCCGCATGGCATGGGCTCTGTCAGTGGGCCATAAGGCTGGACCTGTGGGTCCCGCGGGGCGGGGCGGGGCGGGCCCGGCCCACCCACCGGCGATGTAACGCAACGCCTCGTCCTCACGGTCCTTTCTTCTGGCAGCGGGTGTTGTGAACGGTCAGCGCTCGCAGACCCCCCCCCCCTCTCTCTTTCCCTCTCACTCTCCCGCGGGTCGAGTTGGTGCATTACGAGAATGACGAGTACTCTCCTCAGTGCCTCAAGTTCAAAGGCGGCCATGGAGGGTTTTCTCATGAGCGTTACGCGAGTTTTATATTCTCTCGCGGTGCAAGGCTCATGAGCCTTTTGTGTGTGTGTACACGATGTGCGTCGTGTCGTGCATATACATCTCTTCACTCTCACGGCA
>NW_026267322.1:244519-250186 GCF_000697945.3 Frankliniella occidentalis | reverse complement strand
CCGACACGTCCGCCGTGCCACCGTGCCACTTCTCATTTCCAGCTGTTAATCACGGCGGCTGTCATAGACTGCCATCGCCATCCTATCGCTGTCGTTCATAACGATTTTATTTCTTACATATCTTTCTTTTTTTTTGGTGTGGTATGGCTCGTGCGCGGCGCACTCTCCCGCTGGAAAGTCTTCTTCCTCCACGACACATGTCTTCCCCCTTCGCTCCCCTCTCTCTCGAGGCTGTCACAAACGACATACCTCCATCCGCCTCTCTGGGGTCCCCACAGTCTGCAAACTCGGCGGCTCACGGATATGCGTCTCTTGGAATCTCTGCTGCGGGACGGTGGTGCTTTGGTGATGCCGCTTGCGAGCGCAGGGGAAACTAATAGGATCGCCGTCGAGTTTTCCTCCTTTTCAAAAAAGTACATCAAGTATGTACCGCGTGATTCAGAGAAGACGCAGGTGCTTGCTGGTTTGCCTACCCAAGGGGCTATGGCGCCTTATTACGGGCAGAGCGGGTAGGCAACCCTGCCCGCTCCTGCGTCTTCTATGAATCGACCGGTAGAATATAAACCGTTTGCATAGTACTTACAGGTGTGTGTCGTTTGCTGTTGCAGGTGTCGCACCTTGTGCTGCTGGCGGGTCTGTGCGCGGCCATCACGTCCCCGGAGCCGCAGCCCGGCGCGGCCGCGGCCCCCGCCGCCCAGCCGGTCGCCGACGAGCACGCGGCGCAGCGCCGGGAGGCCCCCGCCGTGCCCGCCGACAGCGGCGGCCACCACGACGACCTGTTCCCGCCGTCGGCGCTCGACGCCAGCCCCGGCGGCTCGTTCGGCAACGGCCTGTCGTCGGCCGGCGGCGGCGGCGGCGGCCTGCCGCTGACGGCGCTCGACTCGTCCGTCTTCGGCGACGCCTCGCTCAACTTCCCGTCGTCTGCGTACGGCGCGCCGCCCACGGCCCCGGACGCATCGTACGGGGCGCCGGCCCAGAGCGGGGGCTCGCCGCCGCCCGTGTACGGCGTGCCCGGCCAGATCCCCGGCCGGCCGCTGGGGCCACCCTCCAGCTCGTACGGGCCGCCGCCGTCCGGCCCGCCAGACGACAAGTACGGGCCGCCACCGCCCCAGCGACCGTCGGCGTCGTACGGGCCACCGCCGCCCAGGCCGCGCCCCAGCTACGGGCCCCCCAAGCCGCAGTACGGGCCGCCGCCATCGCCTCCAAGGCAGCAGTACGGGTCACCGCCTCCGAGACCGCAGTCGTCGTACGGGCCACCCAAGCCTCGCCCCAGCTACCAATCACCCAAACCATCGTACGGGCCTCCGCCAAAGTCGCAGTACGGGCCACCGCCACCGTCCTACTCCAGCCCGCCTAAACCGTCGTACGGCCCGCCCAAGCAGTCCTACGGACCACCTAAGCCATCTTACGGGCCGCCTAAACCACAGTACGGGCCACCTCCAAGCCCACCAAAACCACAGTACGGACCTCCTCCTAGTCCGCCCAAGCCACAGTACGGACCTCCACCAAGTCCGCCCAAACCCCAGTACGGACCTCCTCCTAGCCCTCCCAAGCCCCAGTACGGACCCCCTCCTAGCCCACCCAAGCCCCAGTACGGACCTCCCCCGAGCCAGCCCAAGCCCCAGTACGGACCTCCACCAAGTCCTCCCAAGCCGCAGTACGGACCTCCGCCCAGCCCACCCAAGCCCCAGTACGGACCTCCGCCCAGCCCACCCAGGTCGCAGTACGGGCCTCCGCCGAGCGCACCTTCCAGCCAGTACGGGCCACCCAGCTCTCAGTACGGGGCGCCGTCCGGCCCGTCTGGCCACGGTGGCGGCCACGGTGGCCACGGTGGCGGCAACGCCCCGCCCACGCCGCCCGAGATCAAGTACGACGGCTGGCAGCCCGTCGCCGGGCTGTCCCTCACCTCCACCTCGTCATCCAGCAGCGGCGGCTCGTCGCACGGCTTCTCCAACGGCGGCTTTTCCGACGGCGGCTTTTCCAGCGGCGGCTTTTCCAGCGGCGGCTCTTCTAGCGGAGGCTTTTCCAGCGGCGGGGGCGGCGGCTACGACGGCCCTCCACCGCCGCCGTCGTTCCCGTCGGCGCCCTCGGGCCCCTCGGACCTGTCCGCGCCCAGCCAGTCGTACGGCTCGCCCGAGCAGCAGAGCTACGCGCCGCAGGGCGGGCCCGGCGGCCAGGGCGTGCCCAGCAACTCTTACGGCCTGCCGTTCGCGCAGCCCAAGCACCCCGTGCTGCACCGCGCGCCCGTGCCCGCGGGGCTGATCCAGTCCATCGCGGACGCGGTCCAGAACGAGCACCACCAACAGCACCAGTACAAGGGCAACACCTACATCCCGCCCGCGGTCCAGGACCACGGCTCCACGGCGTCCACGTCCTACCAGCAGTCGTCGCTGGGCTCGCCACTCTCTGCCCTCACCGGCGGCGGCGACTACTCCATCCAGCCGTCCCTGAGCTACGACCTCGGGCAGCAGCACCACCAGCAGCAGCAGCAGCAGCAGCAGCTGCAGTTCCCCAGCGGCCTGGACCTGGCGGCGTCCACAGGCTACAGCGGGCTGTCGGCGCAGTCCTTCCAGGCGCCGGCGCCGCCCTCCCAGGACTACGGCCTGCCGTCGGCCTCCGGCTACGACGCGTCGGCGCCGTCCTCGGCGTACGCGCAGCCCATCGACGACCCCTCGCTCGTCAACCCCAACGCCGCGCAGCAGCAGCAGCAGCAACAGCACGCCGAGGACGCGGGCGGCGACTACTCGGGCGGCAACCTGTACGGCGCGCCCTCGCAGCACCAGGCGGTCGCCGTGCAGTTCAACGCGCTGAGCGCGGCGGGCGCGCGCGACGCCAAGCACCAGGACGTGGACGCGGACGCCGCCGTGGCCAAGCAGAGCGGCAGCTCGGCGAGCGCCGTCAAGACCATCCCCATCCAGGGCTCCAAGGGCAACTACACGCTGCAGATCCAGTCGGCGGGCGGCCGCGACGTGGACGTGCCGCACGAGCAGGTGCTGTCCGAGGGCCTGCTGCAGAACATCCTGGCCGCCATCGAGCAGCAGCAGTCGCCCGCCACGGCCGCCGAGTCGCAGCAGCTGCTCGAGGGCCTCCCCGGGCCGCACGCCGAGTTCCTGGCCGGCTTCAGCGGCGCGCAGGTGCAGCCCAGCCTGGGCATCGACGTCCCCGGCCTGAGCGCGCTGGGTCTCGGCGGCGCCCAGGACGCCGCCGCCGCGCACGAGCAGGCGCAGAGCGCGGTGCCGGCCAGGAACGTGGCGCTGTACTTCAACGGCACCCAGGAGGAGCCACCGCGCGCCGCGGACGCGTCGGGCAGCTACGTCCGCTTCGCCGACCAGCACGTCAACTTCCAGTACAACGGCGGCCAGCACGCGAGGGCGGACCACCCGCAGCACAAGCACCACAGCAACCACCGGGCGTGATCATGCTCGAGTCCCCAACACATAGACTGATTTTGCGCACTCCAAAAAGGTCTCGATAATTTGATGCTCAACCTTCGCGTTTTCGTGTCTCCGACCCGTTTTAATGGTCGGTGAGTTATTGTACGAGGTGGGGAAAACAAGAGGGATTGTTGTGATACGATTACGACGTTTTTTGAGTGTGTCTACGTGTGTAAGAAAAGAAGCGAATGTCTTAGGGTCTTTACTATCTATTTTTCAAACTGTAAATATTGACGGTGTGATTGTGTATGTGTGTCTGCGTTGCGCGGCCCGAGTGCTGTAAATGTGCCGATCAGTTCATGACGTTAGTCTTCTTCTATTGGCACATCTGCTGAACTGGGATTTAGTATTTTTAAATTATTGCTTTGTCAATGAATGAATTCTGCTTTACCTCTTTCTACTAGACTTCTTTTTTTAAATCATCCTAGATAACTTGAACGTAGTTAGTCCTGTGGCTGGACAATAATGCTGGTGAGCATTTTGAGGCGGTGTGCCTCTTTACGGGTGAAAGCTCACCACCAACCAAGAAGAGAATGTAAATTCGGAACATATCAGCGCTATCGCGACATGTATAGTACTTATTGCACGATTTGTGTAAACACCTAGTTGTATGTACAGAGCTTGTTGTGTGGATTTCAGGCATGGCTTGTGTTTCTGTCATAAGTATGACTGATGTGTGCCCCCAAAGCTTTTAAGTGTATGTGTGAGTGTGAGTGAGCGGCGCTGCTCGCAAGTCTCTTCCTCTTCTCTAGTTTTCTAATCAGCTGCTTTGCAGTGCGTATTTATTGTTGTAAATAAGCAGAAGCAGGGCATCGAGGTGCAATGGCCCGCCTCATCGCTTCACTTTTATCGCCAAATTACTATTTATAAAAGTTGCGATTATTTGCGAAAGCTCATTTCTTGTGAAATTGCTCATTCTTCGAATTTCCTTCTACATTATTGTACTCCATTCTCTGTGCACGGTGCTTGTCGCGTGTTATCTAGACGGACGTCTGCCACCAGTTCATATTGTATCGCCTAAGGAAATGATCGTTAGTTACTTTGACTTGAGAGAACCAGGTCACAAATTAACTAGTAACGCGTTTGTATAAAAGTGTGTACAAACCATGTGTGCCAATACTGACTTTCAGTCATAATTTGTAATTTATCGTGTGTAGGATATCTTTTCTCTGCTTTTCCTGTCATGTCGCATTGTAAAGTTTACCTAAATTTGAATGCGCGCGTGTGTTCGTGTGTACAGGATGAATGTTGCTTTTTTTTTTACTTGCAAAACTATGTAAATAAATAAATAAATAAAGAAATAATGTTTTATATTTATTAAGCAAAGCTAGATGGTCTTTATTTCACTATCCTTAAAACCCAAGTCCCCTTTCTACAGGGTGGCCAGACCCAGAAATGCTTCATTATGCACCAAAGCACTACTTCTGCAGAAAAATAAACTGTGTGCGTGTGTGTGAGGGAGATATGGAGAAATGAGAGGGGGGGGGGGTCTCAGCATCCGCATTCACACATCCGCAGCCGGCCGTCTGAATGGGGAGAGCAGCCGCGAGGAGTCATCCGCTCCGGGACTTCCCCTGCCGCGGGTCAGCGCCACAGGTGTCCGTATGGTGGCGGCGTGGATGACGGTGCAGGGCGGGGCGGGGCTGGAGCGGCCCGATCAAACGCACCGTGTACCGGCGGGGCGGGGCGGGGCAGGGCGGGGCGGAAGGAGGTCTCAGGTGAGGTAGGGCGAGGCGGTGCAGGCGGCCGCGAGCTCACATTCACATAATAATTCTGATTTCTCCCTCTGCTTCCCTCGCGTTTTACGTTTCGACTGCCTGCACTGTGAAAAAAATACATCTTTGCGCGTCGATTGACGTAACAATTTGTTTTAATACAAATTTTGATGTTTACGAATATTTACAAGCCAAATGATACCTACATTCTACATTTAAAAGCGGGATCAAAACGATAGATCGAAAATTTGAGAAACCCCTGCTTGTCGATTATTTACAAAAGCAGTCGCAAAAATGTCGTACGATCAAAGAAGAATTTTCTAGCAATCCTCACCGACATTTTTCTTCGAAGTGCGACACACAGAGATGATGGTGACGATGACGGTACTCGGTAATTGTCCGTGACAATGTGGCGGTTGGGGGGAGGGGGGGAGGACTGCTGAGGTGCCCCAGCCGCCGCGCCGACAACACCATATCCACGACTAACTTTTTGGCCTCCACCGTCTCGTCGCAGGTCT
>NW_026267322.1:235494-243903 GCF_000697945.3 Frankliniella occidentalis | reverse complement strand
GGTTCAGCGTGCCGGATACGATGAGGGTGTGGTTGATCGGGCGTCATCGGATAGGTGGCTGAATACTTCGTCATCCGATTGCCTCTACTTTAAACTTACCATAGTGCATCTTCTGCACCCAAATCTGGTGGCTCCTCAAAGTTTTCCCTTTTTCCTTAGAAAATGAAACACGTTTTTTTTACCGTGCTGACATGGAGCCCATGCCTAGAAGTGGCGAAGGCACTCCCTGCCAGGCCTGCATGCCTTTCGTTTTGGGGTGGAGTGAACGCGTGGCCCGCTTCTCTGCCAAAACACATCAAAAACCCGATGCCCAGTAATTTGCCTCGTCATTAAGGTGTTGAATGACGAGCGACTCCCTATCTTTCTGAAAGTCGCCCTCCTGCTCTTTCCCTCGAGAAGATGTAAAAAAACAATAATCTCCACCTTTTTTTAATAAAAATATATTAGAAATAAAAATAGAATAAGCAGAACGCGTTTTTACCGCGATTCGAGGCGATGACACGCCCGATCTCTTGGCGCGCCGCCTGAGAAGAGCTAACGAGACGAGAGTGGCGGGGGGGGAGGGGGAGTGTCACTGATGGGCGGTGGGGGCGGCCAGGGGGCGGCCAGGGGGGCGGCACATCAAAAGAGCTGGCCGGCCGGCGGCCAGTGCGGTGCGGCAAGGCGGCGCAGGCGGGGCGGAGCAGCGCCAAATGCCAAATGGCCATTTCTCGGCCCAGTTCGGGAGGAAGGCGGGCTCCAACTAGCCTGGCTCGACCCTAGGCCCGCGGCCCGTCCGGGACCCTCCGCGCGCCGCCACCACTTTCCCCACGCCGCTACAATGAGACGCGCGAGGCATATTACGCCTGCTTTTTGGCGCCCGCCGCCGGAGGAGAGGAAAGGTCAGCCGGCGGGCCGCTCTACGAGAGTTTAGCCGCCCATTTCTCACCCTTACTTCGTTTTTCGGGTGGAGATGAACCGTCGTTATAGCAACAAGCTGCGCCGCGCGGATTTCACTTCATCCATTTTTCACAACCCAGATAACAGCACGGAACGCAGCTGGCATCTGCTGCGGGCGCCTTTACTCGGTTCGGATTTGCTTCCCCAACACAGCAAACATGCATTTTGTTTGTGTTATGTGCACTCAAAACTTATGTTGCATCAAAATCTGATTGCTATACTATTTTAGCTGCAGGTACCATGGTTCTTTTATGGAATGGACTCGAAGGGACTGACGCCAAAGGAATATCAATGGTGTGGGTACTTCACTAAAACAAAAAATCGATGTACCCCCTTAAGAAAAAACCGCAAAAAAATCAATGGTTAATCAATTTTTTAAAAGGGCAAAAATACCAGAAAATATTAAAAAAAGGAAAAATCAGTGAAATTGAAAAGAAACAGAAAAAATGTGTGTTGAATTGGCAATGAGGCACCCCTTTGGTATACATGTAGATGGCGGCCGTGTCGCGCGCTTGGGGCAGCCCTCCCTCTCCCTGCCCCTGTCCTGCCCAGCACAATGAAGTTCGTGTCCGGGGCGGGGCGGGGCGGGGCGGGGCATGATGCAACTCTCCCACGCATTGTGCGGTGCGCTCGGGACGCACGTGGCCGTCGTGGAGCGATATTGCAAGCGGCTATCTTGTTCTTGTCGCCCCCCCCCCCCCTACCACCTCTCGAACCCTTTCTCACACATGCTCCTTGGACATGACGGTGTGCGGGGGAGCTCGGGCAGCACCCACCTCCTGCTCGCGAGGACGAGGCGAGCACGCGCTCCGGCTCGAGACGATGCACGGCGTCGGCCTGGAGGGCAGAAATGGCCCTGGGGATATACGGGCAGCCTTACCGACTGCATCAAAGATTTTTCGACCATTTTTTTTTTTTGTTGCATTTGCTGTACCGCATTCACGCGTGTGGGTTGGTGGATCGCCTACTCGATATTCGCTGCGCTTTGCATTGCGAATTAAATCCTGCACATTGCGAACTAGTTGCTTCGAAAAAAAAAAACTGTTCGTAACGCTGCAAAGAATTAGTTCGTGACCGTAACCGTGAAAACTATTTCTTCGCAACTTACGAAAACTTGCGCAATGCAAACTTCCTTGCTTACATACAAGAATACTTCAAAATTCTTTGGAAGAGTTTTTCAATGCCCGCCTTGTACGCAGAGATATTTTCAGTGTTCTGGTCAAAATATGTTATTTTGTCTTCTATTTTAAAAATAGAGAGAGAGGTCACCTCCTTCCTCTTTTCTGTACAAGAATTAGTAGGTTTGTACTGTTTTCTACACTGCGACACTTCACCGTCAGCGTTTGAACGTACAACACAAACGCCGCGCTTATTGCGCTTGTTCGTTCGCTCGACCCTCTCTCGATCGATGTCGATGATGAAAGCTTGAACTCGAAGCTCGAACTCGAACTCGAACTCGAACAGTCTTTCGATCATCCGATCTGCTCTGTTGTTGTTTTGACGGGTATTATTATGAGTAGATTTTATCCTTGATTAACATTGTCGTGCCTAAAAGAAGTGAAAGAAGTTCAAATTTCTCTCTTCAACTCATAACGTAGTAGGGCAATTTTGAATTTCTTAATCATTGGTGTTTGTACCTTGTGAACTAACCTATAAACCTATAAAACATTTTAACCAAAACTAGACTTGGTAACCTGCTGCACCATGGATCAACCTAAAAATGTGCCACTATCTGAGATACTTAAGAGTAAACAGAGTCTTGATCAAATCGAAGATGATGAACCCAAAAAGAAATCCAGGGAAGACTGGCGCAAGGCCAAAGAACTTGAGGAAATGCGAAAGGTAATTTTTTTCTGATATATTTATTTATTTTTTGTGATTTCTTCTACGTATAGAAGGGTTTGCTTTATTTTCAATTGATAAATTTTACAGGCAGGTACTGCTCCTGCAGCTGTTGACGAAGAAGGACGTGACATTAACCCTCACATTCCACAATACATCTCGGCTGCGCCATGGTACTATGGCTCTTCGGGTCCTACATTAAAACATCAAAGACCACAACCAGAGAAGCAGCAAGAGTTTTCAAAGTTACATGAGTGGTATAGAAAGGGTGTTGACCAGGTACACATTTTTGCTAACAGATACATCTTATCTGCTAATACATTTACTTATTCAATTTCATTTTCCTGTAACAGACAAAGGCTGCAACCAAATACAGAAAGGGCGCTTGCACCAATTGTGGTGCCATAACACATAAAGCAAAGGAATGTATGGACCGACCTAGGAAAATTGGAGCCAAGTACACAGGTGCTGCAATTGCTCATGATGAATATGAACAGCCAGATTTATCCCTCGATTTTGATGGCAAACGTGATAGATGGGCTGGTTATGACCCGTCTGAGCATCGCGCTATTGTTGAAGAATATCAAAAGATAGAGGAAGCAAAACGAGAAATGAGAGCCCAAAAGCTGAGTGCTGAAGGCAAAGAGGGTGATGCAGTTGAGGTAAGTGTATTCCCCAGAAGTAAACATTTTCTGTACTAATTCATCTTTACTTGCCTAATTGTTTCTTCATATTTCTTTGACAGCATGATGACTTAGATGATGATGAGGATGAGGACAAATATGTTGATGAGGTAGACATGCCTGGTACAAAAGTTGACAGTAAACAGAGAATTACTGTGCGTAATTTACGTATTCGAGAAGACACTGCCAAGTACCTAAGAAATTTGGATCCTAACTCAGCATATTATGACCCCAAAACAAGATCTATGAGGGATAATCCTAATGCTGGAACTTCTAAGGAACTTGATAAGTATGTAACCCTGGACCACTTTTACTATCTAATAATTTGTTGTTGTTTTTTTTAATTTTACAGAAGTTTTCTAATTTACGCAATTGTTTTTATTTTCAATTAGTGAGTATAAAGGAGAAAACTTTGTTCGATTTACGGGGGACACTGGCAAACATGGTGAAGCACAGTTGTTTGCTTGGGAAGCATATGAAAAAGGTGTCGATGTTCATTTATTGGCAGAGCCAACCAAGTTGGAAATGTTAGAACGAGAATACAAACAGCACAAGGAAGAATTTAAAGGGAAAGTGAAAAGTGATGTGCTTCAAAGATACGGGGGAGAGGAACATCTGGATGCTCCTCCTAAAGCTCTCCTTCTTGCCCAGACTGAGGACTATGTTGAATACTCTCGCACTGGCAAGATCCTTAAGGTTAGTTATCTTTCCCATTTCTCTCCAGATCTTGACTTCTCACATACTTAGTTTATTCCTTGGTTAAGATTTAATTTGAATAACAAGAAGGATGGGATGTGAATTTCTTCATAATATTTATGTATTGTTTGCAGGGTGCGGAGAAGCCAGTAGTTCGATCAAAATATGAAGAAGATATATACCCAAACAATCATACTTCAGTTTGGGGCTCATTTTGGAAAGATGGACAGTGGGGTTACAAATGCTGTCACTCATTTATCAAGGTATTTAATCCTATCCTACGATCATATTATCATTATGATAATTATTTAGCATTATAAGAATAATTTACTGTCACCATATTCTCATCTGATGTTGTTGTTTTTCCTCAGAACTCATATTGTGTTGGTGAAACTGGGCGCATCAACATTGGTAAGATTGAAGTATCTCAGAATCAATTGGAAAAGGATACCCAAGCAGCAGAGGCAATATCTGAACCCAAAGAAGTCAAAGACAATACTGATAGCAGTAGTGAAAGCAGCAGCAGCAGCAGCTCATCCTCAGAGGTAGAGACACTGGAAATATTATATCTATTTATCCAGGGATCAATTAAAAGACATATTTGTTGTACTTATAACTCTTTTAATACTTTTAATTTAGGATGACTCAGAAACAACTAAAAAAGAGGCGAGGAGAAAGAAGAAGCGAAGTAAGAAGAAGAAGCGTAAGGATATGAAGAAGAAGTCTAGAGCTGAGAAGAAAAACAAGGAAACTGAAGAAGACAAATTAAAAATTGTATGTACATTACCTTTGTTACTCTAATTGGGCTCTGATTTCACCTGAATATTTTTTTTGATGTTATTTTGGTTTAATCTTTCAGGCTCTCCAAAAAGAAGAGGAACAGCAAAGAGAAGCAGAACGTTTGCTGGCCATGGATGAGAGAAAGAGACCATACAACAGCATGTATGATGCAAAGAAGTTGACAGATGAAGAAATGGAAGCTTATTACATGAAGAAGAGAAGAGATGAAGATCCAATGGCCCAATTTTTAAGTTGAATTTAAATGATAGACTGGAACTGCACTTCAGTTGTTAGCAATCTTCCTAATTAAATGCCATTTTTAGCTCAGCATTCTGATATATGCTTATTTGAATTATTCATTCATTACAGATTTGATGTTTGAGGAAACATTTTGAAACATTCTAAAAGTTATTGTGTTTGCATAATATTTAGTTCCAGGACAGTCACTTACAGCAAAAGGCCTTTGATTAAGGCCATATGATTATAATCATTTCAAAAACTACATTTTGTTCCAAGTTCTTCAAATTTATAGAAATGAGATGCATTGTTACCAGTAATAAATAAAATACTTATCAATATAGTTAAATTCTACGAGGTTGTTTTTTTAAATTGGACCGTTTGTGTTCTTAGAATATATTTACAGATGGACAGCTCTGCTTCCAGTGAACTATTTTCATTTCTTCATAAAGTCAAGAATCCCATTACATTTTAATTATTTTTTTTTATCCTTTTTAATGATCTATGTCTATCTTTCTTAATTATGCTGTATTTAAATTTTACCCAGTAGGCAGTTTTGAACCAGCCATTTTTTTTTAAATTTTTCTTTTTTTGTTTTGTTTGAGGAGAGGCGGGAGTCTAGACAAGCCATTAACGCCCATGGTTTTTGTTTTTTTTCTTCTTTGCCTATCCCAACCCATGGGGCAAATGTCCGCCATTTCAGTCTGATCAACACTTAATCTTCAAAGCTTCATGGTGGGCGCCTCAGTTAAGGCAAGGCAGCTCGCTTTAGAGGTTTTGGACAACTGTGATCGGCTAAACACGTCTCACGAGATGAAATCCTCCATAAGTGTTTTTATTTTTATTTTAAAATTAGGTATTATTTTTTATGAACAGTTACCTTTATTTTTCTGTCACTGTCTATTTGGAATTTTCCTATATAAAAAGTCAGGATAGTAAGGAGGGGGGAGGGGGGGTTGTCATACACTTAAGGTTGTCCTACAAAGAAACGTTCCTCGAGGTGATCTGATGACCCGAGGGACGGTTGGACGCCTCATGCCTCAAACAAACAACGCATGGCTGCGCAGCGGGTTGGCCTACCCAGCCCGTGACAGGCGCTAGCATTAGCCTCGGGAAAACTTTTATCCTAGGGGCACCTACAGACAGTGAAATGTAGAAAATATGCAACGAACAGCGCAAAACCATGACATTTAATTTGATATTTAATCGAATAAATATAATTTGTTGTTTATACAATGTTAAATGTTTCTCAGGAGAGCTCTCTATAAAACGGCGAGAACCAAAACACACTCTACACCCTACCCTGCTTCACCCAGTAATAATACGTGATCTGTTAAATGAGATCTTTAACTGCAGTCATCCATAAACTTTCTCAAAAATAACCTTTTTCGGTAGTACTATCACCGCAAAAAGAATTAAATCCTTTCTGCTCGGAATATCGATGAAATATTTCTGCGCTGATTGTACAACTAATCACAAATCGAGGGGGCCGCAACTGGGTTCCAAGCGTGTTCACCGTCCGCCCAGAAAACTGGTAAGACCCACAAAAACTTCGGATATAACCAGGACCTCACCGAAAAACTTCGAAAACCCGAACACCGGCACATCAATGTGTTGCGGAACCCTCGCTACAAATCCAGTTAAATATGCACTCTCACAGCACCTCTAGTAGCACGGACTATTTTAACAACGTTCTCCCTTAAGACGCGCTCGAACTTACCAGTAGCTCATAATTCAAAATTTATATATTTTTTTGAACAATTTCCGTATGATATATCATCAATAAAATACATAATACACAAATTATCACAGCTCGCACTGTAGGACATTTTGTAGCAGCATGTATGACAAGTAACAAACCATGCAGCACTACAAATGTGTTCAAGTACAACACCGGCACATTGACAGCAATAAGAGTCCATCCGAGCAAAATCTCATTCCAAAAATATTTCACTTTACCATAGCAATATACATACACATTCTTGTTTCTCATAGTACGAACATCTCCCGCAACACCGCTTTTACAGCCAATTTAAAAAAAATATAAAATTTAATTGGAAAAATGTTTGTTTTGATTGTAATTACACCGTTGACTTGACTTTCTCCCGTGGCTCGGACGGGGTGGGCGTGGGCGCCCTTCAGCTGTGGCTGTGCTTCCTGTCGTTCACCTTCCCACCAGCGCCGGCCTAGTCGTGGTGCTGGCGCACGGCGTTGCAGCGCTGGAGGTGTTTGCCGGTCTGACCTGTGTGGACAAGAGGACGTCGCCATTGCGGTTAACCCGAAAACGTCATACATTTCATCTGAAACGTAGGACGAAAATCCGTCACTGCCGGGCCATCACAAAAGCCTCGACAAAGCACAGAGGGCCTTCCCTTTATTCGCTGGAACCGGCCGGTATCTCCCCAGTTTTATCTCTCGCCCCTTCTCCCTCCCCTGCTCCCGCCCCTTCTCCCACCCCTGCTCCCCTGCTCCCCTGCTCCCTCCCCTGCTCCCGCCCCTCCTCCCACCCCTGCTCCCCTGCTCCCCTGCTCCCTCCCCTGCTCCCGCCCCTGCTCCCGCCCCTGCTCCCTCCCCTGCTCCCTCCCCTGCTCCCGCCCCTGCTCCCTCCTCGCGTCCAGGTTGGCGCCTCCCAGCCGTGCCGGGCCGTGCCCCGGCGTGCCCCTTGTTGTCATCCAAATGCCTGACTCATTATGGCCCGTCCCAACATCACGAGCGCCATCCACGCCGGCAGAGCCTGGTTCATAGAAAATCTGATTTTGCTCGCCTTCCTCGTCTTCCACAGCCACCCCCCACCACCAGGTCGATCACGTTCCGCTGTAGCCATGGCACCAGAGCCCCGTTCAAATCGCCTAGACGGTCCTCCGTTCCTACTCTCCGTTCCCTCCGTTGCCAAACTTCCAACACAGCTGTCCAGGGGGGGGGGGGCGGAGGGCCGTCTAAACAGTTTGAACGAGGCTCGGGCGCCATGGCTGGGATCCGTCCAGAAAGTACGTTCGTTTCTCTCAAAATCATCCTGCAAACTACAGAAGCTCGGCGCCTGCAAAACTCGGGGTAGGCCTCCCCGCAATACACGCATGCACTTGCATGCAAGATTGTGCCTACCCATCAGGCGCCATGAGAGCTTGCATTGCCTTAACTTGGAGGGTCCGTAACGGCGAATGACGGACGTACTTTCTGGATGATCCCTGAAACGGAACGTGATAGACGTGCAGGTGTTGTGTTCGCTCTGCTT